>NC_086344.1:8378584-8682540 GCF_032445375.1 Bacillus rossius redtenbacheri | reverse complement strand
AAGTGTTCTTATTACTCGCGTGTTATTGTTCGTATTTAAAAGTTGCGAAGTGCTCACTTTACCTCGTACAGCCTTTAATAATTTTTTACGACTTTTTGTAGTCATTTTAAATCTAATTCAGTCAATTTGTGTAAAAAAATTAATTTTATATTCGAATGTAAATTTGATTTTGAAGATCAATGCGCCTATTATGTTGACCTTTGTTTAGTACAGATATAAATTTATTTAAAACTACAAAAATGTAGTAATAGACTTATTGGTCTAGTGGGTAGCACGTCCGCATGAAAAAGCAGAGATTGAAGGTTCGAACCCAAATTCTGATAATTTTTTTTAACGTTCATAAATAGAAAAATAAAAAACCTTACATTATTCACAATAACAAAACTTTGTAAATTCTATTGATTTGTTGTTGTACTAACTATTTATTATAAATTTTTTGCCGATTAACTGGCCACCATACTGCATTGATAATTTCCTATATTATTTAGGCATCTTGCCGTACTTTTGCATGTAATTTCAGATTTACAATAACAAAATTATGTTCATCTACCACATTTTTGTGAGATATGGTTTTATTTTTCGGCAGGGCTGCCTTATTTCTTTATTAATTGCCTATGCTTGTAGTTTGAAAGCAAGCTATTTTAACCATTGGTAATGTTTAGAGGCCTATTGTTTTCTTTTCAGAAAATGCCAACAAGATACACACGACAGCTGGGCTCTACGAGAGGTAACTGGAGCGAAGATGATCTAAATAGAGCGGTGAATGCCGTAAAAGAAGATATGATGGGAGTAAACAAGGCTGCAAATACTTTAAAATCCCGAAAACAACTTTGATAAGAAGGCTAAAGAAGAACGACCCTTCGAAAAGATCTCTTAGTCCTCCCTCATTGTTGGGCACGGAAAATGAAAAAAAGATTGTACTTCACATTCAGAAACTGCAAACACATGGCTTTACACCATCGCGGGATTGTGTGCGGTCAATGGCTTTCCAGCTAGCCGAACAAATGAAAATTAAACACAACTTTGACCTAGACGCCCAAAAAGCAGGTTATGATTGGCTGCAATCGTTTCTGATTCGTAATCCTGAACTCTCAGTCCGAAAGTCAGAGGGTATTTCTAAGAATAGAGCTCTCGGAATGAATAACACAGTTGTAAAACAGTATTTTGACTTACTAGAAAAAATTGTGACTGAAAATGATTTGATAGGTAAGCCTGGGCACATTTATAATGTGGACGAGAGTGGGTTGCAACTAAACAACAAACCAGGAGAGGTTGTTGCAATAAAAGGATCAAAAAATGTTAGCACTGTTACGTCTGGAGAAAAAGGTGAAACCATTTCCGTTGTATGTTGTTTCAATGGCGAGGCAACTACATTCCTCCCTATTGCATTTTTAAAGGGAAGAATAAGAGACAGGAGTTCAGTGATGGCATGCCTCCGGGTTCCATGATTACAATGAACGTGAAATCTGCTTACATAACCTCTGAATTATTTTTCGACTTGTTGAAACATCACTTTTTGCAAAGAAAGCCTGCTGGAAAAGTACTGTTGATTCTTGACGGACACTCCTCCCATTGCAGCAGTGTGGAAATGCTTGAATTCACTGATGAAAATGATATAATTTTGCTTAGCCTTCCTAGTCAAACGACCCATTTCTTGCAGCCACTTGACAGAAGCTTTTTTAAATCTTTGAAGTCTAACTACAACAAAGAATGTAATGTGTTCATGAGGAACAACCCATTGAGGCAGATTACGAGACTGCAATTTGGCAAGTTGCTAGGATGTGCTTGGTCCAAATCAGCGACTGTAGAAAACGCAGTTTCCGGCTTCAAGGCATGTGGAATTATTCCGCTAAACATGTCTGCAATACCAGACTACGTTTACCTGACACCTAGCGAAGATTCAACAATCATCACCTCTGACACAAGAGGTTCTAGTGAAACGTCACTTTTTGAAGCTACTGAAACGAACCTAGTTCAACTACACTCTCCAGACATTGGTTTGACATCAAACCAAGAAGCAACCATAGTCACCGATAGGTCTACCCCTCCACTCGAATCTGCTCTGCCTATAAGACATTTTGAACATCATATCAGTGATGAATGCCTGGCGACTCCTGGAACTTCGTCAGGGCCCACCAGTGTCTCCGGAGTCAAAGAGGTCGACAACCCCACGCCAACAAAAATTTTGAACATCTCACCTATTCCAATCTTAACAAAAAAACTACAGCCTGTGGTAAGAGTGCAAGTGTTTCGAAAGTACTAAATTCTAAGGATAATGTACAACGTATTACCCAAGGAAAACATGACAAACTGAAGAAAATAAAAGAAAAAGAAGAAAGAAAAAGACGGAGAGATGAAGCTATCCTAACTAGGACTGTTAGGACTACCAAACATAAAAAACCAAACACCAAATGATTTTCTCAGCCAATTTTGTATGATGACAGTGATGATGGTGACTGGGACGAAGATGAATGTGTTGGGTGTAATGAGGACTACAATAATACAAAAAGTACAGAAGACTGGATTAAATGCACAGTGTGTTCCCGTTGGTTGCATGAGAACTGCACAAAGTACGAAAATAAGTGCGATGTATGTGGAAAAAAAATAACTAAAATCTTTACGAGTTTTAAAAAAAAACATCTGAAAGAAGAAAGACCTTGTAAATCATGTTAATAAATAGGAACTGTAGACTTGTACGTCAGAAACGATTTTTGTTTAATTGAGTGCTTAAATCTGAATTTAAAGTTAGTCATAAATGATTAAATAGTATTCTCAATGCTGGTCCATCTCTCCCATATAGACTGGTCCATCTAACCCTATGTATATGGTATAGATGGACCAGTACTGCAAAATTTTTCAAAATTTTTCTTCACTTTGTTAACGTAAATTTTCTATATATACCTTTGCTTTTCATATACATAGTTCACCAGAATATCATAGCGAAATATACTTCACCAATATCTTGACAAATAACAAAATTATATGAGTTTCAAAAAAGGTGGTCCATCTCTCCTGGATTTACCCTATATAATTTTTCACGATTATTCCAGTTCCATTTACAAAAAAAAAAAAAAAATCCTTTCGGCACAGCTTACAGGCGTAGGTAGATTTTGAAGTCCTTATTTTTCCACTGGAATTTTTTGAAAACTTATTTAAACTCCTGATACATTTTAAGAACTTAATGTACATTACAACCTATAAATTATCCAATATTCAAAATAAGATCTATTTACCATTTTCTCATATTCCATGCAGATAAAAAATTTCTTAAAATTTGAACTTTATCCATCCAGCATTAAATGTTTTAACGAATTTCGTATTATGTCTAGTAAGGTAGTCTTGCAATTATTTTAGTCATCAAAAAACTATTTTTCTTCTCTTGCAATAATACATAGCCGTATAAAAATATTTTGGACAAAGGTTTAAGGTAAAATGAATATGGTTTTTTTTATAAATTCCGACATATTTGATACTAAGGAAGTTTCGTCTTATCAAAATTAGTTTCTGATAGAAGTATTATATAAAAATTATAACATTTACAAACAATTTGAACGTTTTTCATAGTGTAGCCTACCTACAAAGGGAGTTAGAAATTGTAATAATTCTACACCTTAATTTTTTCAACTCCTTGCAGCAATGGCGCGTCTAATAATAAATTGTTTCAGACAAAAGTGTTAGATACAAATTATAATACTTCCAAACAATCTGAGCGGATATGATGGTGTGCCTACGAAGGAGGTTTTGATTTTTTTGTCCTCCAAACCTCGTTTATTCCACGCCTAGCAGTAATGGTTAGTTGTATAAAACATTATTTCAGACGAATGTTGTAGTTAATAATTTATGGTTTTACAATAAAACAGAAAGTATTTAATATTGTATATAGTATGGAAAATATAATTTTTATATAATAATAACTTTTTTATTTTCAGCCCCCTGTAACAATGGCTCATCATATCAAAAATTGCTTCAGACAAGTTTTAGATAAAAATTATTAAATAAATACATAATTTGTACGAATTTTATGTTGGGCCTACGAAAGAAGTCATGATATTTTGTCCCCCAACCCTTGTTTTTTAACCCCTTGCAGTTATGGTTGGTCGTATCAAATACCTATTATTGGTATTACTCCTAGGAATTTTAGTATGTTCAAACGGATGTGATATTTTTCATATCATGGCAGTTACAGAGATTTTTTTGTTTTTCCTAAAACTTTTCCTATTTCTACCTCTTTGGTCGGATATTGCCCACTAACGAACTAGACCTAGATTTTCCACAACTAGTTTTTATGTATCGGTTTGGAAGTGATATGTGAAAAATTGCGGCAGTTATCGTGTCCACTAAATTGTGATATATATATATATATATATATATAGTATATAAACTTTTGAGTTGATGATGGTTTTGGTATCTATGTACTATGAAACGAAAAACTATATATAAATTTTCCGGAAGTCGCACCGTGGTAACGGCTACAATAGGTAGTATTTCTCTGAAATTCCCCTAAAAATTACACAAAAGGAATGAAACTTTCCATACATAATGATAGGAAATTGATATGGCACACAAATACTTGAAACACATTTATAAGGGTGCAATTATACAATTGTTTAGACGAGTGTACAGGCATGCGATTGTATAAGAATGGCTGCAAGTGCGAAAGTGTGAGAGTGAGCATGTATGCTAAAGTGAACAAATATGCGAGTGTGAAAGAACACAAGTGTGCAAGTAGGCAAGTGAGCATGTATGCAATTGTGCTATAAAGCAAACATGCCATACGTATAGGAAGAGACCGGAAAAATTCGCGGTTTCATTTCGCGATAGGCTAGAATCCAAATGTGTTTAACTTTTTGCTGCTTCAGTGATTGGACCACAGGTTGTCTGAAGGAATCAGAGCCAATGAGTAATCCTCAACGAAAGAAGTATCCAATCAAAAGCATTCTAGTTAATAGTTGTCACGAGTCAGTAGCCAATGAGCAGATGTAATTTGTCCAAGTGCACAGAGGATGTTGGAGTCTATCATGTAGGTCATTGAATTCGCGAATTTTTCCTGTCCCTACATATAGGATATGCGGAACCGTAACCAATTTTTAGAACCGGGAATTTCGGCGCTAGTTTTCAACTGAACCGAGAATTCCCTGTACTTTCAGTAGTAGGTAGTTTTTTTATTAATGGTGTAGCAGACAGTGATTCAACTAGTAATAGTTAGTTTTGAACTATTTAAAAATTTTAGTGGCCAAAAATAAGAAGATAAACATTTGTGTCACTTTATTTTTATTGGAACAAATATATACTAACGTGAACAAATACTTAATTTTATTTTTTCAGTTTACTTCCAATATCTAACTTTGGAAAGAAAACACTTTTTCATTATAAACTTAAAAGAAAATTATCGATATGCAAATAATATTGTCAACGACAAAATATAGTTTAGTATATATTTTAGAGAAAACACAATTTGACAAAATGAAAATAAAATAACTAGAAATTTCAAAGAAACAATAAAATAATCTTATTAAACTTATAAAAAAAGCACAACATCCATGAATTCTAAATATTGTAAAAGTAAATCTGAAATCAATTAGCAGAACTTAAAATAAGTCCGCACACCGACTACCTACTGAGGAGCGACAGACTCCTCTCCCCTCACCCGGCCACAGCTACGGGCGACGCTGAGGACAGAAGCAAAGGAAAGTAACGAAAAATTATTCTGTGATTTCGAGTCCCGAAAGCACCGAAAGAACCGGGTCTCTATTTTAAAATTTCGGTTCTTTAATATATCAAAAGTTCCGGGGATTCCCTGTGATTTCGGAACGAAGAAAACCCGCAAACTGTTATAAGTCTGTCTCTCTGCTTTATTTGATGACCGCTCAGCACTATCGATCTTATAACTCTTGAGGGTTGCATTTTAATATTTTTTTTTTTTTTAGCTATGAAGCGTCATCGCGTTGACCTTGAATATCGGCTGTAAATAAGTTCCACTTCAAAAAATACAGAATGTTCCAATACTCGTGACACTTACATAAACAGAAAAAAATTGGCGTTATAAAAAAATTAAATTTAAATTTCCATACAAATAATTAATAGAAATAAAATATTAAAAAGACTGGAGTGATATTATGAATATGGTTAGTAAAATATAATTTATATCAAATTAAGGTTTTTTGAATAAATACTCAGTATTTAATATTAATACAAATACGTAAATTAATCGACATAAATATGAATGAATAATGAAACTCAATAAATATAATGAATCTTTATTCTAATTTATTAATAGTAATTATTTATTTTAAAAAATGTAATAAATGACAATGAAAATAAATTCTACATACGGGAACATAACCTCACAGACACTCCCTTAAAAACGCTCAGAAGACTACTAAACCTTCCAGAGACACTCCCTTCCAGCGAAAATGGAAGCTTACAAGCAACCTGACATCGTTATATGTTTACGGGACCATAACCTCACTTATATAAATACATTTAAACAAACTAAAAAAAAACTCTATTACTAATATTCACAATAAATAAAAGGTTTTTAATGAGGTGGACCAGTAGTCAATATCAATCACTAGAGTATAAGATTTAAAATCACATAAATAATTTTTATTTCTATGTAGCCTTTTTTTCATCCTGTGAAAATTTCGTTGCATGGTGCGCGCGCATCTTACAAATTCACTCTCCATCATTTTCCCATAAGGCGCCTGAATATGTATCACTTCAAAAATGTATTTTCTTTTACAAAAGATTCTTTTGGAAACAAGTTGTCAGAAAAAAGTTTGTTATTTTACAAGAAAGGTATTTTAAATTTGTACGACACATGGCTATGGTTTTTTTTGTATTTACGAAAAACGTTTTCAATATAATACTGAGTATTACTTACAAAAATTGGCGTATAATTTATGGGACAACCCTGATCCTCCTATCATAACAATTTTATGTAAAACAAAATGTTTCATGATTTGAACATTTGAGGTAATTTATAGATATGCTTGGCATAAAAAAGTAAATGATGTTTCAACTCAAAGAACTCAGTATTTAGTCACAGTTATTTAGTGAATTAATTTCGCTCCAACCTAGACTCAACTTGCCTAACAAGTTTTTTTTTAAATGTTCATTGGTCTATAACATGGTAACAGAATTTAGATAGGATGCACGTGATTTAGTACCAACTTCTCTCCTTGTTTATAACCAACCCATGATTAGAGACCGGAAAAATTCGTGGTTTCATTTCGCGATAGGCTAGAATCCAAATGTGTTTAACCTTTATCTGCTTCAGTGATTGGACCACAGGTTGTCTGAAGGAATCAGAGCCAATGAATAATCCTCAACAGTAGTATAGGAATGACGGACCTGAGACTGGCGCCGGCGCGTGGTGTGTGGTGTCGGTGTCCGCCATATTGGATTGTGACGTCACGGCGGCCATCTTGGATGGATGTGACCTTGACCTTTGACCTTGACCTAGAATTTGATCCTCAAAAATCGCCAAAATCCGCCAAAATTGGGCAAAATTTGCCCAAAATTCCTCAAAATTTCCATTTCTGTGGAAAAAAATTCCGCCAAAAATTTTTAAAAAATTCCACAAATTAAAAATTTCTCTTTTCGAGGGAAAAATTCCCGTTTCGAGGGAAAATTTCTCGTTTTTAGTCCTTAAAAATCCCGGCGGCTAGAAATGTCCATATGTAGGCTTAAGCATCCATGTCGACAGCCTCCGATAAGCCTCACGTCATTATGGAATATGTCATATTGGATGATGACGTCACCGTTGCATTTTCTGTTACGGTCGCCATCTTTAACTTTTTTATTTACTATCCGATTTTAATGAAAAAAAATTTAAAATTTATTAAAAAATTCTCTTAATAAAAATTTAATGAAAAATATTTAAAAAACATACATTTACGACACGGAGCTCGGAGTCCTCGGTTCGAACCCGACGAGTGCAAAAAAATAAAAATGACGACCGATCCTTCCCCTGTGGTGGGTGCTGGCATACTGACTCCCACCACTTATTTCACCTAGTATGACGTCATGTCCGCCATCTTGTCTTCGATGCTGGAAGCCATCATCATTGTATCGTCGGCTAGAGTGCGCTGATGACATGTTAGTTTAATTCTTATCCGCTAGAGTGCAATAATCAATTATTGCTGTGACACTCGCCATCTTGAAATTCGGCCGCCATCTTGAAAATCCGTAATTATTTAGCTAGAAATTCGGGAAAAGTTCCAAAATTCATTAAATAAATCACTCATTAATTTACATATTGATTCGAGACTCGGTTCGATACCTGAACGATACAAATAATCTTAATTTTTATGTAAAAATACCTAAAAAATTACAGGTTTGAGAAAATAAAAACACCGCAAGTTCTTTTACAAACATAATATTTATTACATAATTTCTATTTTACTACAGGATCACCTGCGAAGGTTAGCAATCTTACAAACATTTAGGTCCGCATTGGCGTGAAATGACTAATTCTTAGCTCCAATCGGTTTATACAAGACAGAGTCCAACCAGATCCTTTACAGACATAGTCCTCCTCTTCTTGACAGAGTTTCTGGATACCTTGTTTAACAGTTTGCTTGACATCGTTAGAACTGTAAATTACTGCAGCCGATGTCTTGAATGCACACTTCTTCACTTTGTCATCGAATGGATAAGGCTTTCCATATATACAGTCCAACCACAAGTTATATTTCAAAGGTCCGTTTGTTGCTACGTCATCAGTAAGCTGATTGATTATGTCCTGTTTGATATCATCAAGAAAATTACAAATGTCCTTCGACTCACTTAACGTACTTGGATAATAGTAGTCTTTCAATGTTCCACGAAATGCAGACTGCGCCAAGTAGAAGCCATTATCGTTCACTTGTAATGCTCCGATCACAGTCTTAGGTTTATTTTCATGTTCAGATGCCACAGTAATCGGTTGCTGCACATCGGTTTTTTTACTTGTACGCTCACGAGTCACCAATCTAAACTCAGGAGTCGTAATTGCTGCAGGTAGTTCTGCAGTAGGCGCACGGACTTCACCTTTACAGTTTATCGCATGTCGACGCAAATTATCAATTCGAGTAAACCATTTATGACACTCGTCACAGCGAAACTTCATGCGAGAAGGATTCTTCGTACATTTACTCCTCTCATGTCTCCGTACATCATGTGCAAATGCAAACGACATGTCGCATTAGCCACAAGGATGCCTAGTTGAAGACAATCCCGAACCAGATGTCGCTGTTACTGCAACTGTACCATTTCCAGGCATACTCTTATGCACATCAATGCATCGTTGTTGTATAGAAACCTTTACTTTCTGCCGCACTGCAGGACCTTTACATGTCTCCAAGTGATGCTTCAAATTAACATTTCTTGTAAATTGCTTGCGACACTTAATACAACCAAACATTTTACGATAAGGGTTCTTGGAACATTCTCTCTTCTCGTGTCGACGAGCATTACTGACGTTTGAGAAAATCTTGTCACAGTAACGACATCGATGTTCGTTAGTTGTTGACGATTCGCCATCCATTGACGTCTCCATCGAGGGCGAAACAGCGTTCGTCGAGGGTTCCTGTACAGCCAGCACTACCGGCATTAAAGTCTCTTCTTTTGGTGGTATCACGTCTGTTGAAATCTCCTCCAGTGTTGACGTCGTCGTTGCCAACGGGATCTGCACCTTCTCCATCGTAGCTGTCGTCAAGGTTCCCGTAGTCGACGGTACAACCTCCATCGAGTTCGACGTTAAAGACGGTAAAGATGCCATCGAGGTCTCAAGAACAGCTAATTGACACGACTCATGCACCAGAAGAAACAAACTAGGTGATCCTTACACCGCCGACGTCAGTAACAAACTGAGCGTCCTGCTGTCTAGGACTCGCTTATATACATGCACCGTATGGAATAATACGCTAGTCAAATCAAGAACCATGTACAATAATACTAGAGTCAAATCTACAAATTAAAAAAGAGAATCATTTGATCGAAAAAGAAATTCGATCTCTCCAATATACGCCAGGCTCCAAGAGCTACAATTCACGTCATCAGATCCATCTACATTTTGCTCCTATGCTTCAATTGACCATTAGCTACAAGGATACAAGTCTACTCGGCTCCAACACGCAATGTACGCAATGTACGCGCAATACATGCAATTTACACGCAATAAATGTAATGATTACACAGTACACACAGGAAACAGAACGTACACACAGTACACACAGGAAACTGAACGTACACACAGTACACACAGGAAACGGAACGTACACACAGTACACACAGGAAACAGAACGTACACACAGTACACACAGAAAACGGAACGTACACACAGTACACACACGAAACTGAACGTACACACAGTACACACAGGAAACAGAACGTACACACAGTACACACAGAAAACGGAACGTACACACAGTACACACAGGAAACAGAACGTACACACAGTACACACAGGAAACGGAACGTACACACAGGAAACGAAACGTACACACAGTACACACAGGAAACGGAACGTACACACAGTACACACAGGAAACGGAACGTACACACAGTACACACATGAAATGGAACGTACACACAGGAAACGAAACGTACACACAGTACACACAGGAAACGGAACGTACACACAGTACACACAGGAAACGAAACGTATACACACAGTACACACAGGAAACGAAACGTACACACACAGGAAACGAAACGTATACACACAGTACACACAGGAAACGGAATGATCACACATACAGTAGCGGAAACACACAGGCTTAGTTGGAAATCAGAATACAAGAAATAAAAACATTAAATTTTTACTTTCAATATTTAATTACTTCTCAACATTACACAAATACAAGTAAAACAAGCCATTATTGTATGTAGCCAGCATTCCTCAGTTCCTTGAGTATGAAGGATATTTCTTTGATGCATGAATAGTTTCCTGCACAAAGCGAGCCATGTAGAAGTCTTAGCCGGTCAACCAATATGTTAGGATCTTTCCATGATGTGTAATCATTCTCTTCTACCACCATCTTCCTTGCACCTTTATAATAAATATTATGATCTCTAGTGTCTTCCGTTTTACCACCAACCTCAGGGTAACTTTCATGTTTGAGACGGTGATCATCACAAGCTTGATCAGATTTATTTAATATATCACGCCGTTTCCACCGTTTCGGTCTCAGGACACCGCCACATTCTTCGATCTTGACAGCTTTAGGTGCTTCATCATAGTCTATGTCTTTGTCAACAGCCTCAGAGTCACTGTAACAATCACTGTAGAAGACATCCTCTTCACCCAGATTACCGTATGAATTCGCTATCGATGAGGTCGAAGTGTCTTCATCGTCTTCATGCTTCCTTTTTAGGAGTCCATCATTTTTACAAAGAATGGAGGATCTACTGAATATAGGCTTGAATATATTCTCACTTTTCACGGTGTTGATACTTCCATTAGTTTCAGTCTTCCTGAAGCCATTAGCATCCTTCAATTTATTTCCTTCCTCACGATCGGGTGAGCTAATACCATCACGCTCAGGACAAGGAAAATTATTGACATAATGCAGAACACTCTTCTTTAGTCTAGTGATTCCATCGGTGTCCTCTATGCCGTAAGTAGTCTTGACTTTACATGTTCTACCATGTCTTTTTAAGCTGTCAATTCGTGTTAACAACCTGCTACAACGATTACAGCTTAACATGTTGCGTAGTGGGTTTCTAGCACAATCATTCTTCTCATGACGTCTAGCATTCCTTCTCATGACAAAATCCTTGCCACAGTATCTACAGCGGCTTCCTTCCGATTCAGCTATAGATAACAAACCACGATCCATGGTAGCTTCTGTGACTAATGTTAGATACAAACTGTCAGTTTTCTCCAATTGGATCCATTTCTTAAATAGAGTTTTTGAAATATTTCATCAGCGAGAGTTAAGTTATCTAATGCAAAGAAAATTGATGCAAGTAGTTCTGGCTGTAGTCAACAGATGGCGCCACGTGTTGCTTGCAGGTAAATAATATATATTTCATTAATGTGGGATGCGGAACGCTCACTATCGATCGCAAAGGGAGGTTGGCTTCGATAGTATCCAAGGAGAAAAAAGTTCGTCCTTCCTGATAGTGCTTCTCAGATTTCTCACGGTCCGCCATCTTGGATTACGATGTCACGGCGGCCATCTTGGATGGGTGTGACCTTGACCTTTGACCGAAACCGCAGGAATGATCGCAAGCACACGGATTAACCATCAAAATATTGATAAGAATAATCAGGAGCACACGGAGAAAACCATCATAATATTGGCCAGAATAATCAGGAGCACACGGAGAAAACCATCATAATATTGGCAAGAATAATCAGGAGCACACGGAGAAAACCGCGGCAAGTTTTCTTTGATATCATTAAAATACAAAAAAAAAAATTAATAAAAAATTAAAAATAAAAACGAAAAAAAAATTCAATCATTCTGGCTTGTACTAGAACTCTATCTTTGCTCAACAATGAGAAGTTCACAAGCTAGCAGAATGTTAGAATTTTTTTTTCGTTTTTATTTTTAATTTTTTATTAATTTTTTTTTGTATTTTAATGATATCAAAGAAAACTTGCGGCGGTTTTCTCCGTGTGCTCCTGATTATTCTTGCCAATATTATGATGGTTTTCTCCGTGTGCTCCTGATTATTCTGGCCAATATTATGATGGTTTTCTCCGTGTGCTCCTGATTATTCTTATCAATATTTTGATGGTTAATCCGTGTGCTTGCGATCATTCCTGCGGTTTCGGTCAAAGGTCAAGGTCACACCCATCCAAGATGGCCGCTGTGACGTCGTAATCCAAGATGGCGGACCGTGAGAAATCTTAGAAGCACTATCAGGAAGGGCGAACTTTTTTCTCCTTGGATACTATCGAAGCCAACCTCCCTTTGCGATCGATAGTGAGCGTTCCGCATCCCACATTAATGAAATATATATTATTTACCTGCAAGCAACACGTGGCGCCATCTGTTGACTACAGCCAGAACTACTTGCATCAATTTTCTTTGCATTAGATAACTTAACTCTCGCTGATGAAATATTTCAAAAACTCTATTTAAGAAATGGTTCCAATTGGAGAAAACTGACAGTTTGTATCTAACATTAGTCACAGAAGCTACCATGGATCGTGGTTTGTTATCTATAGCTGAATCGGAAGGAAGCCGCTGTAGATACTGTGGCAAGGATTTTGTCATGAGAAGGAATGCTAGACGTCATGAGAAGAATGATTGTGCTAGAAACCCACTACGCAACATGTTAAGCTGTAATCGTTGTAGCAGGTTGTTAACACGAATTGACAGCTTAAAAAGACATGGTAGAACATGTAAAGTCAAGACTACTTACGGCATAGAGGACACCGATGGAATCACTAGACTAAAGAAGAGTGTTCTGCATTATGTCAATAATTTTCCTTGTCCTGAGCGTGATGGTATTAGCTCACCCGATCGTGAGGAAGGAAATAAATTGAAGGATGCTAATGGCTTCAGGAAGACTGAAACTAATGGAAGTATCAACACCGTGAAAAGTGAGAATATATTCAAGCCTATATTCAGTAGATCCTCCATTCTTTGTAAAAATGATGGACTCCTAAAAAGGAAGCATGAAGACGATGAAGACACTTCGACCTCATCGATAGCGAATTCATACGGTAATCTGGGTGAAGAGGATGTCTTCTACAGTGATTGTTACAGTGACTCTGAGGCTGTTGACAAAGACATAGACTATGATGAAGCGCCTAAAGCTGTCAAGATCGAAGAATGTGGCGGTGTCCTGAGACCGAAACGGTGGAAACGGCGTGATATATTAAATAAATCTGATCAAGCTTGTGATGATCACCGTCTCAAACATGAAAGTTACCCTGAAGTTGGTGGTAAAACGGAAGACACCAGAGATCATAATATTTATTATAAAGGTGCAAGGAAGATGGTGGTAGAAGAGAATGATTACACATCATGGAAAGATCCTAACATATTGGTTGACCGGCTAAGACTTCTACATGGCTCGCTTTGTGCAGGAAACTATTCATGCATCAAAGAAATATCCTTCATACTCAAGGAACTGAGGAATGCTGGCTACATACAATAATGGCTTGTTTTACTTGTATTTGTGTAATGTTGAGAAGTAATTAAATATTGAAAGTAAAAATTTAATGTTTTTATTTCTTGTATTCTGATTTCCAACTAAGCCTGTGTGTTTCCGCTACTGTATGTGTGATCATTCCGTTTCCTGTGTGTACTGTGTGTATACGTTTCGTTTCCTGTGTGTGTACGTTTCGTTTCCTGTGTGTACTGTGTGTATACGTTTCGTTTCCTGTGTGTACTGTGTGTACGTTCCGTTTCCTGTGTGTACTGTGTGTACGTTTCGTTTCCTGTGTGTACGTTCCGTTTCATGTGTGTACTGTGTGTACGTTTCGTTTCCTGTGTGTACTGTGTGTACGTTCCGTTTCCTGTGTGTACTGTGTGTACGTTCCGTTTCCTGTGTGTACTGTGTGTACGTTCCGTTTTCTGTGTGTACTGTGTGTACGTTCTGTTTCCTGTGTGTACTGTGTGTACGTTCCGTTTCCTGTGTGTACTGTGTGTACGTTCCGTTTCCTGTGTGTACTGTGTGTACGTTCCGTTTCCTGTGTGTACTGTGTGTACGTTCAGTTTCCTGTGTGTACTGTGTATACGTTCCGTTTTCTGTGTGTACTGTGTGTACGTTCTGTTTCCTGTGTGTACTGTGTGTACGTTCCGTTTCCTTGTGTACTGTGTGTACGTTCCGTTTCCTGTGTGTACTGTGTGTACGTTCAGTTTCCTGTGTGTACTGTGTGTACGGTCCGTTTTCTGTGTGTACTGTGTGTACGTTCTGTTTCCTGTGTGTACTGTGTGTACGTTCCGTTTCCTGTGTGTACTGTGTGTACGTTCAGTTTCCTGTGTGTACTGTGTGTACGTTCTGTTTCCTGTGTGTACTGTGTAATCATTACATTTATTGCGTGTAAATTGCATGTATTGCGCGTACATTGCGTACATTGCGTGTTGGAGCCGAGTAGACTTGTATCCTTGTAGCTAATGGTCAATTGAAGCATAGGAGCAAAATGTAGATGGATCTGATGACGTGAATTGTAGCTCTTGGAGCCTGGCGTATATTGGAGAGATCGAATTTCTTTTTCGATCAAATGATTCTCTTTTTTAATTTGTAGATTTGACTCTAGTATTATTGTACATGGTTCTTGATTTGACTAGCGTATTATTCCATACGGTGCATGTATATAAGCGAGTCCTAGACAGCAGGACGCTCAGTTTGTTACTGACGTCGGCGGTGTAAGGATCACCTAGTTTGTTTCTTCTGGTGCATGAGTCGTGTCAATTAGCTGTTCTTGAGACCTCGATGGCATCTTTACCGTCTTTAACGTCGAACTCGATGGAGGTTGTACCGTCGACTACGGGAACCTTGACGACAGCTACGATGGAGAAGGTGCAGATCCCGTTGGCAACGACGACGTCAACACTGGAGGAGATTTCAACAGACGTGATACCACCAAAAGAAGAGACTTTAATGCCGGTAGTGCTGGCTGTACAGGAACCCTCGACGAACGCTGTTTCGCCCTCGATGGAGACGTCAATGGATGGCGAATCGTCAACAACTAACGAACATCGATGTCGTTACTGTGACAAGATTTTCTCAAACGTCAGTAATGCTCGTCGACACGAGAAGAGAGAATGTTCCAAGAACCCTTATCGTAAAATGTTTGGTTGTATTAAGTGTCGCAAGCAATTTACAAGAAATGTTAATTTGAAGCATCACTTGGAGACATGTAAAGGTCCTGCAGTGCGGCAGAAAGTAAAGGTTTCTATACAACAACGATGCATTGATGTGCATAAGAGTATGCCTGGAAATGGTACAGTTGCAGTAACAGCGACATCTGGTTCGGGATTGTCTTCAACTAGGCATCCTTGTGGCTACTGCGACATGTCGTTTGCATTTGCACATGATGTACGGAGACATGAGAGGAGTAAATGTACGAAGAATCCTTCTCGCATGAAGTTTCGCTGTGACGAGTGTCATAAATGGTTTACTCGAATTGATAATTTGCGTCGACATGCGATAAACTGTAAAGGTGAAGTCCGTGCGCCTACTGCAGAACTACCTGCAGCAATTACGACTCCTGAGTTTAGATTGGTGACTCGTGAGCGTACAAGTAAAAAAACCGATGTGCAGCAACCGATTACTGTGGCATCTGAACATGAAAATAAACCTAAGACTGTGATCGGAGCATTGCAAGTGAACGATAATGGCTTCTACTTGGCGCAGTCTGCATTTCGTGGAACATTGAAAGACTACTATTATCCAAGTACGTTAAGTGAGTCGAAGGACATTTGTAATTTTCTTGATGATATCAAACAGGACATAATCAATCCACTTACTGATGACGTAGCAACAAACGGACCTTTGAAATATAACTTGTGGTTGGACTGTATATATGGAAAGCCTTATCCATTCGATGACAAAGTGAAGAAGTGTGCATTCAAGACATCGGCTGCAGTAATTTACAGTTCTAACGATGTCAAGCAAACTGTTAAACAAGGTATCCAGAAACTCTGTCAAGAAGAGGAGGACTATGTCTGTAAAGGATCTGGTTGGACTCTGTCTTGTATAAACCGATTGGAGCTAAGAATTAGTCATTTCACGCCAATGCGGACCTAAATGTTTGTAAGATTGCTAACCTTCGCAGGTGATCCTGTAGTAAAATAGAAATTATGTAATAAATATTATGTTTGTAAAAGAACTTGCGGTGTTTTTATTTTCTCAAACCTGTAATTTTTTAGGTATTTTTACATAAAAATTAAGATTATTTGTATCGTTCAGGTATCGAACCGAGTCTCGAATCAATATGTAAATTAATGAGTGATTTATTTAATGAATTTTGGAACTTTTCCCGAATTTCTAGCTAAATAATTACGGATTTTCAAGATGGCGGCCGAATTTCAAGATGGGGAGTGTCACAGCAATAATTGATTATTGCACTCTAGCGGATAAGAATTAAACTAACATGTCATCAGCGCACTCTAGCCGACGATACAATGATGATGGCTTCCAGCATCGAAGACAAGATGGCGGACATGACGTCATACTAGGTGAAATAAGTGGTGGGAGTCAGTATGCCAGCACCCACCACAGGGGAAGGATCGGTCGTCATTTTTATTTTTTTGCACTCGTCGGGTTCGAACCGAGGACTCCGAGCTCCGTGTCGTAAATGTATGTTTTTTAAATATTTTTCATTAAATTTTTATTAAGAGAATTTTTTAATAAATTTTAAATTTTTTTTCATTAAAATCGGATAGTAAATAAAAAAGTTAAAGATGGCGACCGTAACAGAAAATGCAACGGTGACGTCATCAACCAATATGACATATTCCATGATGACGTGAGGCTTATCGGAGGCTGTCGACATGGATGCTTAAGCCTACATATGGACATTTCTAGCCGCCGGGATTTTTAAGGACTAAAAACGAGAAATTTTCCCTCGAAACGGGAATTTTTCCCTCGAAAAGAGAAATTTTTAATTTGTGGAATTTTTTAAAAATTTTTGGCGGAATTTTTTTCCACAGAAATGGAAATTTTGAGGAATTTTGGGCAAATTTTGCCCAATTTTGGCGGATTTTGGCGATTTTTGAGGATCAAATTCAAGGTCAAGGTCAAAGGTCAAGGTCACATCCATCCAAGATGGCCGCCGTGACGTCACAATCCAATATGGCGGACACCGACACCACACACCACGCGCCGGCGCCAGTCCCAGGTCCGTCATTCCTATAATACTCTCAACGAAAGAAGTATCGAATCAAAAGCATTCTAGTTAATAGTTGTCACGAGTCAGTAGCCAATGAGCAGATGTAATTGGTCCGAGTGCATAGAGAATCTTGGAGTCTATCCTGTAGGTCATTGAATTCGCGAATTTTTCCGGTCCCTACCCATAATCCTCAAAGAGGATGTCAAGAATACTATAATACAGTCATCAACGTGAAGCAGATGTATACTTGCTTCAAGTCTACTTTGCTAACCAAGCAATCGCTGCTCTTATATGGTGCGAAACAAGCGAATTGTGAATTAATCGTCAGAACTATATTCCTTCCAAATGATAAATTTACAAAACCAACAATCGACCAATTGGAACGAGACCCAATTGAAAGGATGGCATCAACCTAAATATTTACGCCATATCCTGGCGGTCATATACGGGTTGAGAAGTCAGGTGCACGGAGGTCATGGGTTCGTTTACCTGCGAGAATTGTCAAGTCCTGTTCACAGACTGGTTATAAATTGGAACTGCAAAATTCGCATTAATTTTGTTTTGGTGAGAGACTAGATTGCTAGCCCTCGTTCATTTCACCGATTTAAATCATTGGATCGTAAGTAATTTAACACTCCCAAAAATATTTAAAAAAAAATAAAAAATTATTATATAAATATTGGACCATATCATAGAAATTCAGGAAAGAATGTAAAATCTGGCATTAATCATGGAATCAATGACACAGAATATTATGTTAATGTTTCTGAATTGTAACTATTCCGCAGGAAATAACGCAAATTTTGCAGATCTCTCATTGTAGTCAGTGCCTTAGGCCCTACTAAAGTAAGCTACTAAAGTTAGCAGACTTAAAAAAAGACGGCTTCGTTGCAATGTTGTGATCAATGATTTTTTTTTTAAATTGGTGTCATGGACTTGATGTTTAGTTTTGCTAAAATCTCGCATAAAGCACGAGTCCAAAAGATTTGTAATGGGATCAGCTAAAGCAAAATCACATTTATGCTTGAAGTAAATTTTACCAAGAAAATTAAATGATCACCAATACTATGAAATACAAAAAAAAAAAAAAAAAATCAAATAACTCACCTTTACAAAAATCACAACCACTTTGAGGATGTATTTTTCCAAATATTCACCATAAAGGGATATGAAAATTTTACTGAAAAATAATTGTCTCTCATGAAAAGAAAATATTAAAAAATGCATTTTCATTTATTTGCTTGTTTTTGGATGTATTCCTCTTTAAGATAATTACCCTCGGTTTTAACTGACCAAGATGAAGTGTTTGTTTTTCTTCATGCATTTTTGTATTTCTGTCTCTTAAGATCACATAAATTGGCAATATTATTTCCAAAACGTTTTTAGTGTGATTTATTGTCAAGTGAAATCGTGTACTTCGTTGGCTCTGGTTTAGAATGAGTTGAGACACCCACCGTTGGCACATTTATATGTGAAAATACTGTATGCATTCAAAAATACATATATAAAAGTTACTACATCAACACTTCTTTATTGCCATATCAATATCACCAGACATGACTTGTTTCACTGCAATTTTCATTCATTTTTTAGGTAACCAATAAGGTAAAAGTATATAAATAAAAAAAAGTAATGGTTTCATCAAATTTACCTTTAATTTTATACGAACATTGAAATTAAAGCGTAGGGTAAGCTAAGGATATTTGGATCATTTAAAGTTTTAAGCCTTATAATAATTCAACATTTTATGCGATCAGATACAAGATATACAGAAAAAATGTTACAATTTTTGGATCATATGAAATAAAAATATATATTTTTTTTAGTTAACCTGTTTCCTAATAAAAAAAATACTAACGAAAACACTGTGCAAGCATGACAATCCATAAATCGTGGGGCTATTTGGATGGTTTGTGGGGCTATTTGAATCACGTATTTTTTTTTGCTTAAAAGTGTACGTATAAAATCAATAATAAAGTATAAAATAGTGATTGGAAAATTTTTCAAACAAATCTATCACAAATATATATAAATATATATATAAACACAAATATATATATTTTTCCATAAGCACCAACACAAATGAAACCATTCACCACACTTTTGGCAACTTATCCAGTCACCTTTGATTTGTGACTTTTCCTCCAAATATCTAACACCACAGAAGCCATATGATGTTTCTGGCAAAATTTCGTTCGAGCTCGTAGAGGTCTCACTTTGTTTCCTTATTCCCTTCTGTTTTCTATGAAACTTTGCATTAGGACTTGTTATTGGCTTGTTTCTGGTCAGTGCTGATTTATTACAAGTTAATTTCTTCTTAGTTCTTGTTTTTTCAATGTGTTCCGGAGATGTGATGAGTCTATTCACGAGATCAGTTTCTTGCTCTGGTGAAAATATTGTGGGATGACCAATAGTCTTTCTTTTATTGAGAATTTGTGCATTGTTAGCATCATTCATCAAATCTCCTTGAAGACGAGCTTCACGGACTCTTCTCTGCAGAGTAGTCAATGGAACATTGAAGTGCAAAGCAGCAGCTCTCATACTTAAATGGCCACTAAGAACACTAATATTTTGTTGATTTATTTTTTCTTCAGACCACTTCAAGTAAGTATTTTTACTTTTATAATTCCTCACCATCTGAAAAAAAAAAATAATCAACCTCCGTAGAATTCAAATATTAATTTTATGTAGGGTAAACCTACCCAAAACTTCGTGATACTAACATATCGAACTTCAATATTAGCAATATGTTAAACATAGTAATTCTTCTATTATATGTGATACATTGGTTACTTATTGCCTTATTATTTTCTACATGAAGCATTAATTTATCTTAATTAAATAAAAACTGATGTGAAATAAACAAATGGCATACACACATACCTACTTTCGTGATACCCTACTTAATTCCGTGACAACATATACTTTATTTCGTGACACATGTATTATGTTCATTTGTAAAACATTGTTACGACTTTAGTCGCTGTCGCTGTCGGCCTAATCACTTCCCGCACACAGATTACACATGAAAACTGTTGGTGGCGTTGCTGAATCAATGGATTGACAGTTTTAGTCGAACCATTTCAAGCAGAAACAGTACTGAATAAAAGGACTTTTATTCTTGCCAAGCAAATAGTCCTCGCACATACGTCTTCATTCTTTTTTGCCAGCTTAGGCTTACTCTTAAGGTACTTCGGCTGTTTCTTTGTCATTTATTCCATATCTGGCTCCCACTTGGCTCAGGTGCAGGCTGAATGCTACACATGGTGGTTTAAGTTTCGTCTTCCTGAAGTTCAGGTGTAGGGTTGAAGTATACTTTGGCACGTTGGGTCCTTTTTCTTTTTTTGTTCAGGCTTTTTATTTGTGGTGATGTAAGGCGTAAATCTGGCAGTCTTAAAAGATCGTCAAGTGACTTTTGTGCAAGTTTACTGTCTGATGATTTTGGACTAAGCCTATCCTCTCCATTAGACCTAGGTCCACTGGCATTTGACAATGTGCTTCCTTGAGATTCGTCGAGCCGTGTGGGCGCTGTTGTCAGTGCTTCATCCTGCACTGCTTGTCGATTTAAAGGGAAGATGCCAGATTTAGTAAATCCAGAAATTATGTTGTCCAAAAAAAAAGGCTTTCAAGAATGCGGGACTGAACATAGCATGGAAGTCAAAACGTCCTGGTCTGCGAAATGGATTACCTTCTTGAAACTTCTTGAGAGCTGCATTCCAAGCAACTTTCAGATGTTGATAAATGGAAATGTCAAGGGCCTCGAGGATATGACTGGTGTGGGATGGGAGAACTAAAATAATAATTTCATTTTGTGATGTTATTTCCATAACTTTGGGCGTGAAGGGGCTTGCATGTGAGTCCATTATTAAAATCACTGGTTTGTCTGATGTGCATCCTTCAGTGAACATTTTGAACCACCGCAGAAACAACTCGGAATTGATCCAACCACTTAGAGACAACCCTACAGAGAAATGAGGAAGGGCACCTCACTTCAGTCCATCGTGACCCATTTGAAAATAATTAGGCCCAAATTCTCCTACAAACGTGATGTCGAATGGCATAATTTTGACTGAAACAGAAGGAAAATTGTAAGGATTTAGTTCATTTTTGTAAGCTTATCACGAAGTAAATAAGAGTAGAGAATATTGTATAATACCATAAATTAACAGATTAATGCTCTCTCTTTACGTTGAAACTATAAAACATGCGATATTAATAAGAAAGTACATTTATTTACTTTTTTGTAGCGCGTGCTGCACAACTTGAGTGAGATGATACGTGTATTGAACGAACACTAGCAGGAAAAGTGTGCTGGTAAACACAAAGAACGCACCAAGCCACGCGCCGAAACTAGACATGCCTGCTCTCAGTTGGTAACTTAGTGAACTCAGTGTACGAAGCCTACCCAACTCTGTGATGCCCTCAACGTTGTTTGTCACGATATAAGGTATATCACGGTGTATGGTCGGTTTACCCTATAAACATTGGCTGTAAGTATTGAAGGTTATATTTCCAGAATTTAAAAAGGCAAACTAATGTTAACTACAAAGAATATTGCAAAAAATAAATTCACAATAAACATTAAATCTAATAAAATCTTTTTGGTTCACTATGTAATATTTTTATAATTTTTAGTTTTAAACATTATTAATTTTTTAGATATTGTATTTGTTTTAAAATTTTAAAAATTTAAAAAAATGTGAGCATCATTGATTTGTAAAATACTAATCGTAATAATTAAATACATAAAGTTGCAGCACCTAGGAAGAAGGTGAAGGCTGGTTAGGTTAGCTATATTTATAATATGTAAAATCTTTGTCAATAATTTATACACTCAAATTTATTTTTTATGTAGCTAACGTAACCTACCAAACCTTTAACTTAATTACTATTTCCCAAAAGCCACTATTCCGTATTTGCAATCCGAATCATATAATTCAGGGAAATTAATTAAACATTTTAGAATTGTTGCAATTGGTAACTTAAAATGCTTGGTTAATCATTTTGGTAACATTATGAAGTATTAGTAATATCTACCCCAAAAAATTAATTTAGGGAGACAAGGGGGCAATGAAATGTTACAAGTGGTTGGTATTTCTGAAGGAGAAACTATTTTTAGGGAAAAAATTAGTGATGGGTCGATTCCGATTCCGGAATCGGTCGGTTCCACCGATTCCAGTATAATCGTGGGATTCAGAATACAATGGTTTTGGAATCGACCATGACCGATTCCTGCATTGTTTTTAAGTTTGCAAAATACATCTCCCACGCAACGTAAGAAAATATTAAAATGAATGCAAATATAATTTTTAAACTACATAATACAATCTTTTTTTACGTTACTGATTTACGAATTACGGTGATTAACGTATTTATTTACTTGCACCGCCATTTTCCCTACAGTACAAATGCAGTATCTACTTTCCCGCGAAAATATTTTTCGGAAATTACGTTGCAGCAGCACTGCATTTAATAGTAAACCTTCAAAAATAATTAGACAAAACCATAAATGTTAAAAGAAAATTATGTAAATGTAAACGGCAAGTAAAATAATGTAAACGTTAACTATTTGATCATGGCAGCTACATTTGCCATTGTAAACAACCTAATTTTTTTTTTGTTTGTGCTACCTGCCATGGTAAACCATACGGCCATGAACCAAATCTTTGGTGACGTGAACGTGAAAATTAAGATGTTTCACATCTCTGCACTTTAAACATTAAAGAATTAAAATTAAATAATTTTTGAATGAGATTTTACCCAAATTCACAGTGGATTATTGCGACCATATTAAAATAAGTGTAAAAGCAACATAACCAAATTGCTGTAATTCGGCGTTCTTGTGCGTGTTCAGCGATGCTCATTTTACATTAGATATATTTTGGAAAGGCAGTTGGCTAATCTGAATTACCAAACATTGCTGCTGAAACGTTCGTAAAGTTTTATTACCAAACATAAACAATCTTTTGAAAGTAGTTGTGTTAGTTTTACAGAATTGTTTCCGATAAATTTCTGAAATAAATTAAATGTTCACACGCGATTATTTGAAGAGTTTAAATATTTTATGTAAAAAAATCTCACCATAAAATGTGGAAATTTTGAGATGCTAAAACATGCACAGAACATTCTTACTCAAGAACCTAAAATTTATCTAAAATTTATTTTCTCTTTACGGTTGTGAAGAACTGCAAGACTGGATGGATTTATTCTTTTCACCAAGTGAGATAATTAAGTTCTAGGTAATATATTAAAACGTAAGCATTTCTGACATTTTATTTTAGTGTGGTGCATATTTGTTTCTTATCATTTCCATCATAATGAGATAATAAAATTTTATTTTTACATTTCCCACTTTTTATTTTTTTTCGCCCTGGTCCCTTGAAATATGTATAATCGAGGTTATATTGTCATTTTATTTGGATCATTATTTAGTTGTGCTTGAAAATAAAATTCTTAACCTAACCGTACAAACCTCTTTTTTTTTTACAATTAATTAATGTAAGGTATCTAAAGTTGGTTAAGTTATAACATTCACGTCATAAGACATCTTTGATTATTGGCAGTGTTTGAACACGTGTTTTGTCTAACTATATGCAAGGTTAAAAGGTCAAATTGTGCTAGAAATTCAAGGTAGCGTAACTTGATGGTAATGAATATACTTTTTAACATTATATAAGCTGTATATAATGTTAATTTCTGCACAGAAAATGAAAAACAACGCAAATACATTTTTAAAATCATAAACAACCTTTTTTTTCTGAGTATATTACTCTGTTGAACATTGTCAGATAAAAATTAAGGAATCGGAATCGGATTCGAAGAATCGACCCTTTAATTTAAGAATCGAAAATGGAATCGGAATCGGTATATTTTAGGAATCGGCCCAACACTAGAAAAAATTATTAAAAATTACAAAAAAAAAAAACATCAAGACATGTTTTTCAATCGTTCTCTACGTGACCGTAGTAGTTTACCATTTAAACAAGTGTTTGTTTTATATATTACAAATCTGGGATATCATTATAATTAAAAATATGGTTTGGTTAGCTAAATTAAAATACTTAAGAATATTGTGGACAGTTGGTTGGGTTAGGTTAGTTACATTATAAATACTGTAAAGTCATTTCAACATACCATCCACACAATGTTTAGGTATTTAAATTCTATATAAACTAACCCAATCTAACATTTTTAGGATATCACAGCAGTTGTAATGGAACTAATCTAAACACTTATTAAACGGGTAAACTGCTGGTAATCGCATTGTCCTATTAAGGAAAAACTTATATATATATATATATATATATATATATATATCAGAAAATGTATAAAAATAATTTTGGAATTTTTAATTATATACTTTAGATCATTGCTATCTAGGTAAGTGGCTTACGAAGAGGGTTTTACATATAAGATTGTAGTGTCACAACTTCCGGGAAATAATTTCTAAGTGAATTGTTGATTAGGTTAACACATCCTTATAACAAAAAAATTGTTTTAAATTGTAATCTACGTGTTATTAAAGTACTTTTCACTTCGGTTACTATTCGCCTTATTTCCAGAGAACGTAACTAAACAATGCTCGGAAGTAAAAAATCCAATATAATACTTTAATGTCCCCTTACGCAGAAACACATGGTAGGTATTAATCTTGTATACTGTGCTGTTACTATTTTCATAATGCACAGAAAGTTATGACTTATTTAATGATATTATTATTTATAAAATCTTATTATTTTGATTGTTATTATTATTATTATGAAATTTTATTATTTAATTTGTATATTGTTCGCCCGCAAAAGTTATTTAAATATATTTTATTAATTATGTATATCTACGAGAGCTATGCTCTATGACCTGAAATGGACTTATATGGACAGCCAATTGAGTATACCCCTCTAAGGACTAATGAACTTAACGAATAAACGATGATTTTATTCGGGGTATTACTTAAAGAAATTTTCATTGTTGGAAATTTTCGTTTTAAATTTACTGCATTTTTGTGTTTTCAATTGTATTAATAAGTGTTATTTACGGTATTTATATTGTAAATTACGCTAACCGATTTTGGTTTCGGCCAATGAGAGGCCGTGTTTTAGATGTGAGGCGTCTAGAACGTATTAATTAAGAGGTTGGTTGTATGAAGGCGTCTGATGCCGACGCAAAGGCGCGAGGCCTATTTTAAATTTGAAATATAGCTAGCTAGATTATGCCATTCGACACTCAGGATGAGCTTAAACGACGTATAAATAAATAATGTGTAAGTTTATAAGGGCATACATATTCTGACGGATATGTTATTAGGAGTGAAAATCTGTAAGTAAAGATCTTGCATTTTGTATCGCCCATAGACATACCCTGCTGTATGTAATTTCTTCGTGAATCACTTCGATTTGACTACAAACTGATTAGTTTTCACGTAAAAGGTGTCAATTATCCTGAACTACGTCATGAATTGTTATTTCCAAGATTTAAATTATTATTTTATTTTGTGATACCCAGAGGTGAAATGGGAGTACAAGTTTCGTGTCTCTACCATATAAACTGAGTTAAGCCAAGGCAAATACGAACCCAAATATAAACATAAATAGTAATCATACTAATTATTAATTGTGCTATGATTTCAAACATTTTTCTGTTATGTAAGAATGCGTCCGTAAAAAATATCATTTGATTGATTTTCTAAACTTACACTAACGAACTTTTGTGAACGATTCATGTGTGCTACGTATTTTCCTGATGTTTTAATTTACATAAGCGCATATCCACGAGTCATGTTCAGTATCGTTAGGATTGTTTTTCTGTGATTTTTTTATCTAATTATATTAATATTGATTTTTATCTCTACACATATGTTAGTTGTCCCTGATGAATAGCAATTTTTATTATTAATAAAAACCTGAATTCTATCCCTATGTGTTGATATATGTTACCTAGCTACCTGTGTCCAAGAGTGTGTGTTTTATGATAAATAACATTTTTTTTTGCATGTTTCTAAGGGTCAGAGTACAAGAGCATAACAGTACCATTGACACATATATATATGTCTATATATATATATTTTGAAAAATAGTGACAGCCAGTGTATATCGTCCCGACAACACACACACAACAAAAGGGTCTATATATAAATAAACGAGTACTATTAATGGTACTGGCACCAGCAGTAAGAACACACCGAAGAAGTTTAGCAGCAGTATAGTATAGAAAGTGGCGCACATAAACGTGGGGCCCGAGTGTGTTGACACTGAGTTGTCGCACCTTAATTCAAGTTGTCATTTGATCCTGCATTGTGTATCTAATCCATTATAATAACATGGCACACAACCACCCCACATACTCGCTTAGGAGTAGGCATGACAGTATGTGTGAAGACGGCGATAACACAGGGAATTCAGGAAGTGACACGGCGACATCATCAGCAGGGGGTTCACCAGGGAACACTTGTGTGGAGGGACCTAGTGATCACTCTACCACCGTGGCTGAGAGGTTAGGGCGGCCCACGTCACCAGCAACAGGGGAGCAGGAGGAAAGGGAGGCCACTGTCCCTAACATCACACCATTGCCAGATAATACTTCTACATCACCTGTGACACTGGAAGCACTCATGCAATTATTACGACAGAGTAATACTCAACTAAATGCGAAATTAGAACAGAACAATACTCAAATGGAGCAGCATAATGCATCCCTAAATGCAAAATTAGAACAGAACAATACTCAAATGGGGAGGCTTACGACTGAGTTGGGAGCGCTGAGGGATCAGACCAACTCAGGATTAAAGAGCCTGGAACACAGCATTGAGGTTAGGCTGGCCCAGCAACACGAACAGGTCCAGCAGATATCTGAGCAGGTATCACAGAACAGTAGTCGTGTGGACAGTCTGGAGACTCATGTAACATCCATACGAAACATGATCTCAAATGAACACCAGGGACAAGCTAGTGCTAGGGAGGAGGTGCGAGGACATCTCCAGCATCTCGAACATAGACTGGAGGACATGGAGGTGGCTACTGCCACACTACGAGATAGAATCGAGCACCTTAGTGTACACCCCAGTCCCAGGAGTGAGTCAGCTGACCGCCAAGCTCATGTACCGTCACACACAGCCCCTGTGTCAACTGTACCGACTGCCCCAGTAGACAGGCAACCGTACCCCAGTGAGATGTACACAATTCCACTGCTACCCATCCACAATCATCCTACCGTTCAAATGGATCTGCCCAGAGAAACCCCTGTATTGAGCCCATCCAACATTGATGCGGCCACGCTCATGCACCATCCAGCTAAGCATTGGGCAGAAGCTATGCCTACGTTTGCTGGCAGAGCTACAGAGAACCCCATCCGTTTTCTGAAAAGATTTGAGGAATACACCTCAACCTTTCATTTGAGAGATACAGAGATACTGAAGTGTCTCAACAGCGCCCTGAAAGGACCGGCATTTTACTGGTGGGAGATGCTGAGTGCATCAACGCATAGTTACGCCCAGTTCCAGTCCCTGTTCCACAACCAGTATTGGAACATCCGAATACAGAGTCACCTCCGTGCACAGCTTCACACGGAGAAGTATGACCCAAGGAAGTGCGCGTCCTTGGAAGCGCATCTATCAGCAATGTTTGAGAAGACACGCTACTTGGATCAGCCCATGACGGATGATGAATTCATCGCGGCCATCCTCACGCAGCTTCCACTCAAGTATCAGAAGCAGTTGTCAGGCCTGCCGTACCGTGATGTGACAGAGTTCCGCGAGCGCCTTCTCAATTATGATAAACTTGAGAAAATGGACAGAGCACCCAATACCAAGGAGGAGAGTGAGAGGGTATCACAGCCCCACCGACAACAGCCAGTCCACAACTACTGGCAGAATCGCGAGGGAAAACCCAAGGAGCTCAGACAGGCAGCGGTAAACACAATGAACTGGCAGCCAAGAGGAGGAGGACCTAGCCGGAACGATCAATACCAGACAGGCTACAGGAAGACCCCCTATTACAAGAGAAATACGTGGTGGTCCAACTCCAGGAATTACCACAGCGATGACGAAGCAAACCACCGCCGGAGGCAGGGGGACTACCGACACAACAAGCGAAGATCATTCTCGCCAGAGTCACGGCCACCCAGGGAGTCAGCAGACCGCCGCCGGAGAGCATCGTCAGAAGACGAGCTGGAGTACTGCAAGAAGTACCGCCGTACCGACGAGCCCCGCTACAACGGCAAACCTGAGGACTACCGCCCGCCATACCACTATGCCCCCAGGACTCACCATGCCCAGAACAGCCACCTCTCGTACAACCGGAACACACAGATGACAGCATTCCCACCACCATTTGCTGCACCGTCTACATCTCAGCAGACGACGTACTACAACCAGGGACCAGCAAATCAGGTGGCAGCAGAATTCAAAGCTGCTGTGTCTGAAGCAGCAGGGAACCGACAGTGGAATCGTCAAGAAGGAGCCAGATCACCAGCTCCAGGTGGACGTGCCAACACGGGCACGTTAAACTAGAAAGGGTTTCCGTGCGATCGCCCCGAACGGAAAACCCCTATCCAGGCTCAGGGGTGGATAACACAACTCCAGTGTACAGTTGTGTCAGCTACTACAAGTTTCTATGCACAGTAATGTTAAGAGATAGCGAGAGAGAATTTTTGTATCATGAAAATGAGGAAGAATTCATACCTCAAGTGTACGCCATTTGTCCCCAAGTGACACTAAAAATTTGTGATCATGAAGTAACTGCCTTGATAGATAGTGGCGCTGAGGTCACTTGCATTAGTGAAGATTTGGTAAAGTACCTCGAGCAGCAAGGAGTGAAGTTACCCAAGCTGCCAGTGCCAGCACTGAAAATCATTGGGGTAACATCCAGAGCAAGCCCTGTTGTCAACAGGCAGGTGTTGATATCAGTAAGAGGCCTAGGCCAACCTAAGGAGATGTTTGCCTTAGTAGTGAAAGGCCTAGCGAAACCTCTTATAATAGGAACCGATTTCCTATCTCAATTTGGCGTTGTGATTGACTTTAAGTTATGTGTCATTCACTCAAGTGATAGTGACAAACCTATATCCCTTAACAGCAAGTGGCACGTAAGGAACAATTTTGTGGGGATTCTATGTGATGAACCCATGCACATGAGAATCTACAGCAATCAGACCAGCGAGCAGCTACAAGCCTCATTGGAGGACATTCGACAGTCACTGCAAGGTGCAGCAAGTGTGACACCCAACCAGCTGCAACAGCTGTTCCAATTATTGAAGAGTTTTCAACAGGTGTTCACTGACAAGCCAGGTCGTAACAAGTTTTACCAAGCCATAATTCGAGTGGATGAAGATGCACCATATCGTCGAAAATCCTACCCCATCCCAGTGAAGTACATACAGGAAGCAACAGCCTACCTGCAACTGATGATCAACTGGAAGGTAGTGAGGAGGGAAGCGAGTCCCTACGCCAACCCGATTGTATGTGTAGGCAAGCGTGATGGCACCGTTAGACTATGTCTGGATGCCAGAGAACTAAACAAAATAACTGTGAAGGACAGAGAGAGCCCGGTGCAAACATCTGAGATTTTAAGGCTGTACCAAGGTGTGAGATACCTCACTACGATGGACCTGTCGTCCGGGTATTGGCAAATACCACTGGAACCAAATTCCTGCCAATACACCTCATTCCTATTTCGAAACCAACAGTACGTGTTCACAGTCATGCCGTTCGGACTGTGCAATGCGGTGGCAGATTTTACAAGATGCCTAGATGCAACATTGGGACCCGAATGCCAAGGATTCGCTAGGGCCTATGTTGACGACATCCTAGTCACATCATCTAGCTTCGAAGAACACATCCAACATGTTGCCACAGTGCTACAAAAACTGCATGAGGCTGGCATGACAGTAAAAATCCGAAAATCAGTATTCTGCAGGGAGGAACTGCCTTTCCTAGGCCACATACTAACACCAGAAGGCATAAAGACATCACCAGAAAAATTACAATGTATTCAAGATTTTCCAACTCCCAGGAATGTAAAACAGCTGAGAGCTTTCCTTGGTATCATTGGATTCTACAGAAATTATTCGAATAGAGTAGCCCAGTGTGCAGTTCCTTTGTTTACCCTACTTAAGAAAGGTCAAGTATGGATTTGGAGCGCAGAAAATGAACAAGCTTTCACCAATTTGAAGAATCTGTTCCTAACTGAACATGTTGTCTATCATCCCACGCAAGGAAAGGAATTCTTCATGTACACAGATGCATCAGACACCGCTTTGGGATGCAAGCTAGCCCAGGAAGATGGAGGAGTGGAGAAGACTGTGGCCTTGGCTAGTTGTACGCTAAACCAAGCTGAAAGGAACTATACTGTGACAGAGCGAGAAGCTCTTGCAATAGTGTGGGCTCTGCAAAAATATAGAGATTTGCTACTGGGAGAAACTATTGTGTTACTCACTGACCACCAAGCATTAACTTCCTTAAAGGCCGGAAAGTTATTTGGAAGCCGGTTAACCAGATGGTTTCTCTTACTACAAGAGTATGACATCAGGATACAGCACATCAAAGGATCGAATAATACAGCAGCAGACTACCTCAGTCGAATCCATGAGCTACAGGAGAATGCAACTTCAACTTCAGTTCATCCGAAGGAATTTTTAATTGCTCCTGTATCTGCTAAGATTTTCCAACACGGCACCAAGCTAAGAGAAATTTTGAGCAATCTGAATGAAAAACAGAAGGCAGACGAATACTGCAAGAAGATCACTGACCAGCTCAAAAAGCAGCCAGATGACCACAGGATACATCAACACTACTGTTTGTCCAACGACAACACCCTGTTCGCCAAGTCTGGGAAAACAGGATTGTATGAAGATCACTGGAAACCAGTGATACCAGCTGATCTGCGACAACAAATCACCTGGGAGACCCACACAGCGCTCGGACATGTGGGAAGCAAGAAGGTGACAGAAGCACTAAAGAGGCAGTTGTACTGGCCTAACATGCCCAGATGTGTAATCAAGGTCACAAGTGGTTGTGATCTGTGTCAAAAGGTGAAGCCGCCAGGAGAGCACCTGCATGGTGTGCTACAGCCCATCCTGCCGACAACGCCACTGGAATTAGTGTCGGTCGACTTGTTTGGACCCTTACCACAATCGAAGGGAGGAGTCAGACATGTATTTGTAATGCAGGATGTATTTACAAAATTCTCCAAATTATATGCTATTGTCAACCCAACTGCAAAAGCAGTGTTAAATAAATTGAAATCATTTGTGGACGAAATCGGTATGCCAAAAGTTGTGTTGTCTGACCGAGGTACGCAGTTCACTAGTGACCTGTGGCAGAAAGGTGTACGAAAACTAGGTATAACACCGACTACTATAAGCGTGAGACATCCACAGAGTAATCCGGTGGAAAGACTCATGAAGTCTATAGGCGGATTGCTACGAACATTGTGTCACCACTCGCAACAGTCATGGCGAGATAAATTGCCTTATGTAGAGTGCATTATTAATCATACTGTGCATAGCTCAATCGGAATAACCCCTAGCGAAGTTTTGAGCCTGGATAGATCGGCGGCGATCAACCCTGAATTTATTCCCCATTGTGACAAGGAGCCCGAAAGGACAAGACTACCCACAGGAGAAGAAGTGGAAGCATTCGTAAGGATGAAGCTCACAGCAGAAGCTGATGTACGAAGAAGAAGGAAACCAGCATCCAAATTGTCTAAATTTAATCTCGGCGACCTTGTGCTCAAGAAAACATCTCCTGTCAGCAAGGCATGGGAGAATGTCACCAGGAAATTATTTTTGCTTTTCGACAGACCATATGTCATAACTGACATAGTTCAAGAGAACTGTTATGCTCTGGAAGACCCATCTACAGGCCGACCAGTAGGCCGGTATAATATTTCGCAGTTGAGAGCCTACAAGAAACCTGTGTCCCAGTGAACAAGTTCGGCACAAGCTAGTGAAACACCTGTATAGTACGAGTATAGGTACTATAACAGCTGAGCGCAATCGGAATGTCTAGGTCAGAGCCAGGACCTGACCAGTATAAATGTGAAAGGTATTAAATGGTTACTGTGTAATTTGATACGCCATGTGAGGCGTATTGCAACCACTGACAGGTACCTAATGTGTAGCGGAAGTGTGATACCCGCTTGGTACATTATCGTCGCGTCGATGCGGAAGTGCAATTCCCGCTTATTATTGCCTGTAGTGAGGTGAAGTGAAATGCCACCCACACAGATGTAATGAATCTTCGAATTTAATAGTGTATTATGTGTATAATATTGTTTGTCAGTTGGTCTGCATTATTCTTCGTGTGAGTATAAGTTCACTAACAGTAATATCTGAATCTATGTAATGAGATGCGCCTATCTGTAAGTACTATCATACTAACTAGCAAAAAGAAATGTCAAGCTTATGTGTTGTCGACTAACTTGTGTGAGAGAAGTATGGCCTAGCTGTGTAAACATGGGTGAGCACTGTTCTACAAAGCATCTAAGAAGCACATGAACACTTTGCAACTACTAGCATAACAATAATAATAATAAGGTTACCTTGAATTACTGATGTGGTTACTCCATTTTTTCCGAAGCACAACACACCACTGAATTTATTAAGAATCGCCGAGATTTATCATTTTCTGTTATTAAACACTGCTGCAGAAGAAGATAAAAAAAAAATATTCTTTTTTTTTGCAAATGTAATACTTTTGTTTTACACGAATTCTATGATTGAAGTAGGGCTTTGCAAACGATCTCATAGGGTTGCATTCTGCCCTGAATGCAGAGTAGAAAAGTATGCATTCCTTTCGCATACAAATCCACTCAGTATTAGAAAGCTATTTCTTTAAATTAATTTGATTGGTTATTTTAAATAATGATATTTATGAAATGATAACAAGATATATACGAGCGACTTTGTGTTATTTATTGTAAAAAAAAAAAAAAACTATACAAAAGACTTGTAATTTCATTCAACGTGGCACTTCAGATTTTGTTTGTTTATGTTTGTAATCGTCGAGTAGGCGAATATGATGTCAAACGAAGACCTGAAAAACTCAATGTCTAACAACTATGTCGCGGACTTAGTACACTGTTGCAATAAATGTCAGCAGGCTGTATTATAAACAAGTACTAAGTTACTGCAAAATTGAGCCAGCCAGAAAAGAAAAAAAAAAATAAAAAAAAAAATTTGCAAGCTATCATGAAAGCATTTTTTTTTGTTTCACTTGGCTTTGTCAGGATAGAATTATCCTTTTCATCGAGATCATGAATCTCAAGTGATTTTAACAAGAAACAATTCCTATCAGAGAAATTTCTGAATGATATGAATACACAGTCAGGATCCTGCGAAGCCCGCATCGGATGCCTGAAAACGAAACTAATGGTTGAGATGAGAGGGAGACTGCTATACACTTTCCAAACAGCTGTTTGCGTTATATGAGAACCCAGCTGATTACAGAAAAAAAATACTACCTTGCGAGAAATGGTAGAAATAAAAGTTCACCAGACACTCGAGTAAAATAAAAGAAAAAGAAAGGCCGCCTTCGCCGAGCGAAAAGCTGCGATAAAAGAGAGATAAAAAAAAGGAAACACTGTGCGTTCCCTTTCCAAGCACAAGTTACACATGATGCGTGTACTTAAACGAAATCAAAACTATTGTTGATTTGTTTGCTAACATAAACAAATGCTTTTAATGATGTAATATATGAAATGTTCCTTGAAGTGATATTGTAAATATGATTTTATGTATATGATATGAGATGTTAGTGAGAATTATTAATTTTATCAATTGTTGATATTATGAAGTTATGAAAGAGTGTGAGATGATGCTTATGGAAATGTACGAGATGCATAATGAAATTGTAAATAGAATAATACAGGTACAACCTGAAGGCATAAGGATGCCTAACAATGATGTACACAAACCCTTTCATTAACATGAAAATAAGTTTAGTTAAAGTTATGCTTGAATGTTATCTAGCTAATGATACCTATTGTTAAGATGTAACAATTTCACTTTGAAAGTTATTGAATGTTTTGCCTAAGTTAATATACTTATTATTTAATATCTGATGTTATTTGATCCCATTAGTTACTATTTGTTTTAATAGAGTTAGTTTATACTGAACTGGCTTGTGGATAGGCTACGTTAAGCACAGAAGATGTCTTAGCCTGCCGACATTCGTGCGTTACAAGTGCACGATTCACACATGAGTGAAGAGTTTTAAGACTGTTTAAAGACCGGGACACTTGTTAGTTAAAATGTACACAATACGGTTCGCAACGGCTGTGTACCTATCAGTGATGGGACCCGACGAGTGCGTCCTTGTGAGAAGTGGCGGTTCCGCCGACACGAGCAGCACCGCAGACGTCCCGACGCCGCCTCTCACGTGTTCGTGGGGTAGGGCGGCAGCTGCAGCCGCAGTCCGCCGCTGCAGATGTTCGCCGCGGAGCCAGGAGCCGTGGTGTCCGGTACTGCAAGCCGCCACACGCCAATACCGCCGACGTGAGGTGTGGAGCAGGTGTTGGTGTTGGCCGCTTTGAGGTCGGGCGCTGTCCCGATGCCTCCTCGGCCGCCGCCGTCGATGTCGTTTGCACCGCGGGTGGACGTTGATCCACTGCCGTGACGTGTCCTGGAGAACGTCATATTGTTGACTCACATGTACATACACCCGCTACAGCCATATGAGATTGCTACTTACAGTAAGTATGTCCCCCCACGTCCCTCTCAACAGGAGCGGCTCAAGGGAGTAGACGTCGTCGGAGAGCTGTAGCAGGTCCAGCAGAGAAGATTTTGCGCGGGAAAACCCGTGGACCATTCGAGCGCAGGTCTGCTAGCGGCGACGACACGATGCAAAGTGATTGCGCGAATTGTCTGGTGTAACGGTCGAAAGGACGATAGAAATAAAATAAATAAAAAGGAGGAGAAGAAGGAGCTCGGTCGCTCCAAGTTTTTTTTTATGTGTGGTGCGCGCGCCGCTAGGCGACAAGGCTATTCGTTGTACATAGTGCGAGAGAGACGGTAAACTGCCAATCACATTGTACTGTTTTGAACAGGTCAACGATTGCAGTTCAATATGATTGACAAGGGCGGCAATTCTGTGCTGTTACTATTTTCATAATGCACAGAAAGTTATGACTTATTTAATGATATTATTATTTATAAAATCTTATTATTTTGATTGTTATTATTATTATTATGAAATTTTATTATTTAATTTGTATATTGTTCGCCCGCAAAAGTTATTTAAATATATTTTATTAATTATGTATATCTACGAGAGCTATGCTCTATGACCTGAAATGGACTTATATGGACAGCCAATTGAGTATACCCCTCTAAGGACTAATGAACTTAACGAATAAACGATGATTTTATTCGGGGTATTACTTAAAGAAATTTTCATTGTTGGAAATTTTCGTTTTAAATTTACTGCATTTTTGTGTTTTCAATTGTATTAATAAGTGTTATTTACGGTATTTATATTGTAAATTACGCTAACCGATTTCGGTTTCGGCCAATGAGAGGCCGTGTTTTAGATGTGAGGCGTCTAGAACGTATTAATTAAGAGGTTGGTTGTATGAAGGCGTCTGATGCCGACGCAAAGGCGCGAGGCCTATTTTAAATTTGAAATATAGCTAGCTAGATTATGCCATCCGACACTCAGGATGAGCTTAAACGACGTATAAATAAATAATGTGTAAGTTTATAAGGGCATATTCTGACGGATATGTTATTAGGAGTGAAAATCTGTAAGTAAAGATCTTGCATTTTGTATCGCCCATAGACATACCCTGCTGTATGTAATTTCTTCGTGAATCACTTCGATTTGACTACAAACTGATTAGTTTTCACGTAAAAGGTGTCAATTATCCTGAACTACGTCATGAATTGTTATTTCCAAGATTTAAATTATTATTTTATTTTGTGATACCCAGAGGTGAAATGGGAGTACAAGTTTCGTGTCTCTACCATATAAACTGAGTTAAGCCAAGGCAAATACGAACCCAAATATAAACATAAATAGTAATCATACTAATTATTAATTGTGCTATGATTTCAAACATTTTTCTGTTATGTAAGAATGCGTCCGTAAAAAATATCATTTGATTGATTTTCTAAACTTACACTAACGAACTTTTGTGAACGATTCATGTGTGCTACGTATTTTCCTGATGTTTTAATTTACATAAGCGCATATCCACGAGTCATGTTCAGTATCGTTAGGATTGTTTTTCTGTGATTTTTTTTATCTAATTATATTAATATTGATTTTTATCTCTACACATATGTTAGTTGTCCCTGATGAATAGCAATTTTTATTATTAATAAAAACCTGAATTCTATCCCTATGTGTTGATATATGTTACCTAGCTACCTGTGTCCAAGAGTGTGTGTTTTATGATAAATAACATTTTTTTGCATGTTTCTAAGGGTCAGAGTACAAGAGCATAACAGTACCATTGACACATATATATATGTCTATATATATATTTTGAAAAATAGTGACAGCCAGTGTATATCGTCCCGACAACACACACACAACAAAAGGGTCTATATATAAATAAACGAGTACTATTAATGGTACTGGCACCAGCAGTAAGAACACACCGAAGAAGTTTAGCAGCAGTATAGTATAATACCGATATAAATTTCGTAATTTATCTTAGACGAAATAAAAACGATTTTCATATTTACCACAAACTTAGCTAAAACGTATAAGAAAATAGGTTTAGTAAATGTGGATCCTTAAACTGACTAAACAAACTTTTATAAATACACACAAAATCAATACCTTTTTAATCCAGTCATGCCTTGCCAAAAGATGCAGAAAACGTGAACATTGTCATATTCATTTATTCTTCCCGAGAGGGCTGTTCATTACAATTTCAGCAATTAAAATAGATAAAATTCACTAAAGCATGCAAATTTCTCTCCAAAAACATGGAATTCGTTCTTCTGCTCTTCCTTGCTTTGTACTCGGCAGGTTCTGGTGCTCGGTTGCTGCACCAGCGCACCTAGCGGCAGAATATTTCTCTATGCCGAACTCGCCCATAAGAAAACCTGTTTTCTTCCTAACCTGTAGTAGAATTAACCTTACCCTCTCGAGTTAGAGGTCCTCCAGCATTGAATGGCAACGACACACACGGTGAGTTCCAAAGCCACCAAAAGTGCGGGAAGTTCCATTGAAGTGAATGGATCCTGGTAGTATGAGAATGATGTTTCTGGCAGCAGAAGTAGGAGTGTTGAGCCGGGAGCCAATCACCATCTTTGATTGTGACGACACGGTGGCCATTTTGGATGACCTTGACTCCGGCCGCCATCTTGTATTCCACCATTTTAAATTATGATGTCACATTAGACATTTTGTTTTCCGCTATCTAGGATTCTAGAACTTTCCGCCATTTTGAATTATGTCATCATCATTGTAATATTAGTTATAGTTGACAGCTTGACTATTATAGAAAATGATTGCAAAAAAATTGCAATTAATAAAAAAATATACAATAATATTTTATTTAAAAACATTCCCTTTTTTTTTTTTGACATTTTGAATTATCATGTAACTGTAACAATTTTCATTATGGCCAATATATTGAAAATCCATATTTATTATGCTAGAAAATTGAGAAAATATTAAAAATTTATAAAAAAATTTATTAAATACCATTTAAAATTTAATTTAAAAACGCACTTACGACATGGAGTTCGGAGCTCTAGGTTCAAACCTGGTAAGGGCAAAATAAAAATGTCAATGGAGCTTTCCCACCTGGTAGCTGATACCAATGTATATATGAACCACCTTTCCACCTCGTGAACTCCCCCCCCCCCCCCCAACTGCTCTTCTCTTAACCAGGACCCCCCCCCCCCCAACCCACCAGATAATTTTCTCGAATTTCCTCCCTCTTCCATTCCCAATAATTATTTTAACTTGAAATAAACCCCAACCACTTCCCCCACCATTTTTTACAAAAAAGGTTTTTCCCCACCAATTCTCCTTCCCTTTCCGAAATTCCCACCAAATTTTCTGAAACCCCATACCCCTTCGCCATCTTTTAAGGTTATAAATACAGACTCGATGATCCGAAAGCCTTCAGTTACCTATGGTTACTGCACCGGGTGAGAACAACACATATACCCACATCAGTTCAGTAGTTGCATATAGTCGGCTTTTGACATTGTACGTTAGGCCGGACCAACAACCATTCGCACAACTGACAATGACAACAGGACTTAGCGCTATTCTTGCAACCAGCAACCGGACTTAGCTAGATTCACAAAACAATCAGACTGACCTTCTGCATTCAGGTGAACTTGTTAGATTCTCTCATGTCATCCGTACAATATCCCGATGAAGACTTGGCTACAAGGCAGATTTTACGTCTCATTATATTAGGCCTTACCTGAACCAGGCCTAGTCCAGCATTCATAAAAGCTTCCGAACGCACCTAGCCCAGCATCTACATAAGGGTCCAGTGTCCAGCCCCGTGCAGCTTCCACAATGGCCCCCGATTTTGCGCCAAGCCAAGTATCCAGCATCAAGAACCGTAAGCATCTAGGCTGGCCACCGAATTCTAGCCTAGCCCAAAACCCGGATCAAGGTCCAGCATCGAGCCCTGCGCAGCATCCACGATGGAAACCGACATTTTGCCTAGCTCCGCACTGATGTCAGGGTCCAACTTCAAACCATGTGCCATGTCCATACCGGCCTCCAAACTCGCGCCTAGCCCAGCACCTATGTCAGGGTCCAGCATTGAGCCCCATGCAGCAGCATTAACAATGGCAACAGAACTCGCAACTAGCCCTGTACCCACGTCAGGGTCCGGCGTCGAGCCCTGTGCAGCGTCCACATGGCAACCTAACTCGCGCCTATCCCAGCACCAACTTCAGGGTCCCACGCCGAGTGCCTGGCAGTATCTACATCTCACAATGTACCTACATCTTGCTTCAGTCGGCATTTCGTAAGCTTCTGCAGCCTACATCTTAAAAATTTGTATTTATTAAAATAGAAAATCAGGGAAAATTTCAATATTTAAAAAAATAATTATTAAAATTTTGAATAATTCAATTGATAATCTTTGTTAGTTTGATCCCTGATGGATCCATAAACGAGAATTTTTTGTAAAAAAAATATTTATTCAATAATATATAGCGAAAAATCTTAAAAGCCGACGATAACATATTTTCCAACACTTTGGAAAATTGTAACATTTAACCTAGAAATTCTGAAAATTTCAATAATCATAAAATAAAGTCTTATAATGTATGGTTGATTCGATAAATTTCCGTCCTTGGTTTGATTCTCGGTCAGTGATAAGAGTAATTAAAGTTTAAAATAAATTTTAAATTCTGTTTTCCATTAACGTTCGTGGAGGTTATTAATCATTCTCTCTACGAAAAGACTCTATACAAGATGCCTGTCCGTCGAAATAATTACATTGTCGCTGTGCCTACCATATAATTTTTCGATAAGTGACCAACAATTAAAGAGGTCATGTTCAATGTCAAGCGTATAGAATATTCGTCTCCGAACCACGAGGCTAATAATGTCCTGAGTATAGACTTATCGAAGGTCAATTGTCTTCAAAAAGTAAGCACATTCTAAAAAGAAAGCACATTCGTCAAAAAGAAGAAGCATAATTTAAAAAAAGTAGAACATTTAAAAAGGAAGCACATATAAGGAAAAGGACACACATTCACCTAGGCAAGATACGATTTAATCACATGGATATGATCTCATCAGGGATACGATCTCATCGTAGGGATACGATCTCATCATAGGGATACGATCTCATCACGGGGATACGATCTTATCACAGGGATACGTTCTCATTTCAGGTATACGATTTCATCGCGGGAATACCATCTAATCACATGCCGACAAGATGCCGTGCAAACTGGCGATAAAAGATTGCTGCACTATAGCGGGTAAAAATTAAATTCTATGGCAGGAACATACTCTAACAGACGAAAACAATAAGTTGTATTGAAGATGGTGGCATCCAGCAGAGGAAAACAAGATGGCTGTCATGACATCATACTATCCAGCGAAATATCTACCTTGACATAAGTGGTGTGAGGTCAGTCTGTCGGTGGTTTACAAGGTGGAAGGTACTGTTAACATTTTTTTGTTGTTGATTTCGCTGAGTTCGATACGAGGACTCCGAGCTGCATGATAAATTTGCCTTTTTTAATTAAAATTTCAATAAAATTGTATTTAAATATTTTTCATTACATTATTTTTTTCCGGATTTGTAGCTAAATAATATCGAATTTATAAGTTTGTTTGTAAAAAATTACGGTTTGTATTGTATTAAAACTTTTGTTGTATAAATTTTTATTAATTTTAAATTTATTCCCAAAATTTCCTGATAATAATTACGGATGGTGATCTAACGATGATTACAACGGTTAAATCACAATTTAAAATGTAGGCCATGACATCCTAACGATCTAGGTCATGAACTCTGCGACTTAGGGCGTCTTGTAAATGAGGAAATTTAGCCTCTTTGAGTAATTTTCGTTCATTTAAAAGCAAAAATATTTTGATGCACTAAGAATTTCCAATTTTCAAATATCTTAAAAATTATTTTTCCCGTTAAAATATAATTTTTAAATAAAAAAATGTTTAAATTTTTTAGCAATTTATTTCATAAAAATTAGAAATTTTTAGGGCTTTTTGTTGTTAAATTTTGGATTTTTTTCGTCAACTTTTGGCATATTTTGGGCAATTCTTAAAACATTTTGAAGGTAATTTTTGACAATTTTTGGCAAATGTTGAAGGTCAAGGTCATACAAGATGGTCAGCGTGACGTCACAATCCAAGATGGCGGTCGGCTTCCGGCTCCACACTCCTACTCCTGCCGCCGGACATATACTACTGATCCCCGCTGAGGTTTCCTCTAATGGCCCGGGATGTGATTGGGTAGGACTCGCACTTGGTGGTGGCGCTCCTACCTCTTGGAGCAAGCTTGGTGGATTCCCTAGCCCTGAGCAAAGCTGACGCGGTGAGCGGCGATCCAGCTCCGGTTACTAGCATGGACAGATAGGAGAGGTTGGGTAGGTCTCCACCGGTCCACGGGTATTCTGGGTGTTTTGAGGGGTCCCAGAATGATGTGGGAGATCGGGGCAGGTCTTGGGGCTAAGGAAACAGTCAACTGTCTGGTTAGCTGAGTGAGGTGGGAGGCCGAGGTGGTGGCAATGCTTAGATCGGTGGTCTAAGCCTCTCGTCATAGCCGAAGCTCTAACAGCTTTTCCCGATTACGCAAACGGCGTATGGAGCCCATGGGGGGCCCCAGGGAGGTGAGGACGTAATGACTAAGAGTGCTGGGTTAACAAAGAAAAAAACAGGGAGGAAACCCCTTGGATCGTCTACACATCCCTATAGAATGTTCGGCATCCGTCGGCGTGAAGTGGCTTAACCAGGACGCCATTGTTCTCGCAGATCCGGGTGTCATGTCGACCTGGTACACGTGACACTTCGGAAGGGTGGGAGTTAGCAGGTCCTGGCGCTGAGTGACAGTGGCTGTTGGCGAAGTGACATCCTCGGAGTGAACCTGCGAAAGAGTTGAAGTGAAGAGGGTGAGTGATCCCTTTTGGCGAGCGATAGCGGGCGACGAGTGTGCGAAGATCGGAGCATCCGGGACGGTGTTGTGTGCGGCCGTCGAGTGATTGGTGCGAGGCTGTGTGTTGTGGGTGAGGTGCGCGGTAGCACAAAAAACATACTTTGTACTTCTACAAAAGATTCATTTGGAAACTAGTTGGCAAGAAATAATTTATAGGCCTAATACTACGTGAACACTATGGGAACCGAATATTTCTTGTCTTGCTTACAAAATTGGCTCATTATTTTTAATTTTGATGATGTTTTATGCATAATCTTTTCAAACCATGGAAAATTTAATAGAATATATATATATATATATATATATATATATATATATATATATGGCTTTATTGACGTGACGACGTCTAATAAATCGATGAACGCCGGCTGCACGCACGAAAATGTGTCCAGTTACACTGTGTCCCGTTACGCTCAATGTACGCTTGCGCCGCATCCATCTCTCTTCCACTCGATTGGAACAACCATCGATTTGAATTTTTTGAGGCAAATTAAACTTGAAACACTCCCATTCGTTTCCTACTTTTCCTATCATCGTCCTATTCTTAACAGAATAACACAGATTGGAAGCAGTTAAATAGGAAACATGTATAAAAGGTATAGTTAAAATAATCTCTTCGTTAAAGTAATAAACATATTTGAATTAATGAGTGCAAATAAAAGTATATTTATCAAATAAATTGTAGATTTCATTTCACTCCCTGTTTGTATCCATACAAAATAGTGATAATTCAATAAAAATGTTTCAATTTTATTCATAAAAGTATGTAATCATTTCATCATTGTTTTGTTATAACGTTGTCACGTTAAACTATCGTCCGTAAACCGACTTTACAAACAACCAATTTTTTTATTACGCTTATTAATATGGGCAGTTAACACTGGAAAGTTATTCAGAGAACATTTTGCAAGTAACTTTAACTATTGGAGGTACTGACACAGCACAAAGCATAAATGCTCGGGCAAGAATCCGAACCCAGTAGTAATGCGCATTTTTTTTGTAGCAGTACATTTAATTTTAATGATAATTTCAGTTCAATTTAGAAAAAAAAAGCACTAAATGGACGAACAGTAGAGAGAGCCGCTGTTGATTAATTTGTGAATAGACATTTAGATTTTTGTAATCTAAGAAATGGTTATTTCTTAGATAATGTATATAACTGTATTTAATTGGGCTATCATTCCGGACCTGTTTTCACAACGTGAAATGGAATATTGCGATAAGTTATACATTATTCTTCTAAGGATTGAAAAAGAGCGCTAAATAAACATCGGTCCTTTTTAATTAACTGGCCCTCATAAATAATTGATAATTTTACGGAAATCATGACAGCCCGAGCAGATATATATATGAAAAAAGAGAACATGCAGAGGTGCACCCTCCAAATGCAATCTCTGTAGCTGGAATCGAATTCATTCTCTAAGGCCACGCAGCTGATGTTATTTTAGAACCTGGCAATATGGAAGTTGAATGCCCCTTTTCATTACTTACGTCACGAACACCAGCGTGAAGAAAATTTCATCCGTACGAAAATTCTTTAACGCTAAGGCAGGGCTTAAAAACTACGCAAGAAAAGCAGAAAAAAAGCAAGAAGCGGAAGACGCAACAAGTTAACTAACCACATTTTTTAATAACCGTTTATAAATTACGCAAGACTCAAAAACGCAACGCAAGAATTGCTCACCTTTAAATTTCTTTCTTTTCTGCGTATGTTTACGCCTTCTATATTTGAAGTGAATTGTTCAGAATACTTTTAAAGATGCTGACATAATGTTTATGTAAGGCTAATATTATCATTGTACGAAAAGCATCACTTTCCTACTTAATGAACTTCCGCATAGAGAAAGGAAATAACGCAGTTAAAAGACTTTTTTGAGTATTTAAAACGTTTTTGTGATAAATATTAATAATCAAAAAAATGCCCGGGGAAGAAGTGTTTTTCTCTCTACAGTTTCACATTTTAAAATTTTTAGTGTTGGTGACGTCCTTCTAATTTCGTGTTTAATAAACGACCACGATTTTCCTCCGTTTGTTCAATGTTGAATTCTTGACCTATTTCGTTTCTAGCAAATTTTATAAACCCACAATAAGGCTTAACTATTTACGCATTTAAAATAGTTCATTACAATGAATAACATCATCCGAAATAAGTTAGATTTTATTTTAAAATTTTTGAAATAAATTAAATCCAAATATTTTCCAAAGATATCGAATGTTATTATTTTCTTTGTGTTGCAAAGTAGAAAATGTACTTCTGCTTCACGTTGCTGATTGGACTACAGCGCCTTTGCCACGCCCCTAACGAGCGAGCCAGTTATAAACAGAGCTCGGAAGGAACTCGTTATTTCTGTTTGTTTGAAACAAGTAAGGAATAAATTCCATTTTTGACAGAAGAACAATGTTCCGAACTTCGTTTTTTCCCTTCTTCATAAATTGTAGAGAATTTCTATTACTTTTGGCTAGATATGAGTGAACTATACATATGGAGCATAAGGTGAAGGAAAAAGGGGAGGAGGAAATCACTGTACTACACATACCAATATGGTGGCCGTTTGTATACAAATTTACCAGCAACTGTATTAGAGGTTAAATGGGAGATAAATTTCAACTCATATCATTTTTTTTTGTATTAAGTTGATTTGTTCTGGAATTTTAAGATATAAAATCCATATTAACAAGTAATATTTTGATCTAAATTTCTTCCGCACAGCTCAAATACAGTCATTAACAAAAACAGGCTTTAAACAGCTGATACAAATACAAACAAACGCCGCCATATTGGTAAGTGAAAATCATAAAAAAATGGGGGGAAGATATGGTTTCACGTCTGACGGCTAATGCTCCATCTGTATCTTTCCTATTCCCTGCTTTTGTCTCAGTTCCTCAAATAAATATACCATACAATATTTTGAAAATGAATTTTGATTAATATATTTACCGAAGTAACTCTTCGGGACTAGGGAGTAATGCGACTATACTAGGGGAGAAATTCAATACTGCTCTATTGGCAACAATATATTTTCCGAGTTTCGGGCGCTTCTCGCTTTTGGCTTCATCTATGGCCTTCTTAATTTTTAATAAAACAGATTAACCGGGTGAAACAAAACGTGAATGATGTTTTGAATTCTATGCCATGTATCAGGAAGAATGAATGAAACATTGAACATGGGCTGGTTTTGACAAACTTTTAAGTTTTGTTTCTAAACAGAAACCACATTACAGTATCATGCAATCAGTGGAAAATTTAATGAAAACGTTGAGTGATCTAACATGTTCTTCGAATTGAAAGTGGCACTTAAAGGTAAGTAATTTACTTTAATATGGATAAATAACTTAAATTTTGAGTAAATGGACTTGTAACAAAATACGTAGGTAGTGATAATATCGATTTTAGTACTTATTCTGTACGTTCAAAGAAACATAACTTGCTAACTTTATGCATACATTTACACAAATGACTGAGTTTAACAGTAGATAACGATCTTCGTATTACATTACATTAAATTATCGCAAATGTCTAAATTTTCAAATGTATGAGGTTTTGGTTTAACATGTTCCGAATTTTTATAATTTTTTACAGAGGCGACATCCAAATCATCTGACGGGCTCCGAAAATTCACAATCATCAAAACAAGTGGCTTCCACCCAATAGATACAAAAAACGCAACCCTTTAAAAATAGGTTCAGGAAAGGTTGTCATCTCACAAAATCTTCTTGATACTAAAATTTTAAACTTTATTGTGAAGTAGTGCATCCCACTGAAAATATTTGCCCAACCATCATTTGTTGATCTTGTACAATTAGGTCTTCCCAAGTATTTTTTCCATAATTTGCTCCAAAACCCTGAAAGAGAGGATCAACAGAAAATCAATTTAAATTGAAGCTAAAATGACCCAAAATGTAGCCTGTGTCAACTTTGTTCCAACAACTACTGACTATTGGTGTCGTGAAAAAATCTACCTGGGCGTATCTGCGCACTGGATCAACCAGTTAACTTTATAAAGAGAGCATTGTGCACTTGCTTGCCACGTGAAATATGTACGATCTTTCTAAGATCCAGAATAATATAGTGTACACTACAAAAGACAATGCATCAAACTTAGTCAGATATTTCAGAGTTTTCGGAGCTCCACATGGGGTCGAGTCGTCTGAAGTAAAGGAGGAAGGAAATATGTAACCAGTCAACCTGAAATTTTTTTTTGACGAGAGTGACAGTTATGTGAGTGATATTCATTTACCATCACATAAAAATTAATTGCACCACACATAATTCTAGGTGCAGCCGGTGAACATAATGAATTCATAAGATTATTCATTTCTACATGGGGAAACGTTCTGAGCTCTGGTCTAAACAAAATCAGTCCACACTTGATGTCGAGCATACAAAATAAGTTTGTGGGTTTCACTTGAAAATCCCAAACAAAACAAGGTGGAATTATACATAAGATTCGCTACAGCAATTAGCAGGTATGTTAACGAAGAATTCTGGAAGTGTTGACGGTCTTGTGTAAAGAGACAGAAAAAAAAGTAGATTCATTTCGCATTATGCTAGAATAAAAACTCATATACCTACACATTGCTTTTGTGATTGGCCCACAGTTTATCTGAAAGACTTTAAGCCAATAAAAAACCTTCAACCAAAGATATATCTAATCGTAAGCATCCAGTTAACAGGTCTCATGAATTAGTAGCCAATGAGCAGGTGGCTTTCACTCTAGTATGTAGAGGATCTTGTAGTCTATCCTGGAGGTCATTGAAACAGCGAATTTTTCCCGTCCCTTGTTATGGACTGTTGTTATCTACAGAGGTTTCCTCATCAATAAATTTAGCTGCTAACAGAGTTTTGTTAGATAATGGGTTTGTTAGTAGCTCAAACGCACGATATCCTGCAAAGGGAAGCAGACATATATGTGGGGTATTTAATACCAACTTTACATGTCCTTAGCCAGAAGCTAGCAGCGAGGGGAAGATCCTCTGAAGTACTGTTTACATCTTCTTCAATCTATTATATGAGGAACTAAGATGATTTTTGTGGTGTTTGGATAGAAAATAAGCTTTTCATTGCAGCATTTTGCATCCAATATTCAGGCTGGATGATTTGGAAGGCGAGGAGAAGATCACACCAGAGTCTTGGATAAAATATGAAATGCAGACTGAAGAAAATTCTGAAGTATCCGAAGAGTATAATGAAGTAGCTGAAGATAACGAATTATTCTCCATTTTCAGAACTACTAATGAACTGTTGCAATATCTGAAGTCAAGCAGCTGGGAAATTAAACTCCTCTTATTGTATTAAATCAAAAGTACCCATTGCATAAAATTTTTAAAGATCCTTCAAAGGATGTTGACGTTGTGATCGACAAAATAAAATTATAAGAAATCTAGACTGTAGACAGGTAATTTGCAATTCCTATTGTATAAATTTACCATATGCCGCGACGTTGCAAATTTTTTCGCAATTAATTCTATTTTATTAAAATTAATTAAAGCGTTTGTCAAATATCTGCTGTCAAAGTAAATGATTCGTTGGGAAACGAACGATCGAAAAAATCTGCCTTTTACTCGTAGTGACCTGAAAATATACAAGAAAAGGCGAGCGAGTGTTTCAGTACTCGCCAGAGATGTGTAGCAGCTAAACTCGGCAACGATCAAACTCATGTGTTCTCATGTTGCAAACACACTTATAATTCAGAACTCGGACACAAAATTTAACGTAGGATTGTTTAAAATAATGCCAAGCTTGATAAATATATGAAAATTGTGTTTTGAACTAAATTTCTGGACGTAAATCACACGTATTTTCCACACCCACCGCTAGAATTCGCTGCCAGAGCAGCTACGTCGACTATCGAATCACTACATTTGGGAACAGAAATGATAAACTAAAAGGTTAAAAAAAAAAAAAAAAAAAAGTTTAAAACAAAATCCCAGCTGTGGACCTGATAATCCATCACAAGAAGGTAAACTAACCTCTTTTTCCTACAAATGCCCAATTTTTTCGTTATACGACACACATCCAACCTAAAGTCCAGTTCTTCCCAAATTTTGGTTAACACGTCCGGAGTAATTCAATTAAATTCTGTGTCTCAACTCTGGCAAATCATAAGGTAGTGGAGGAACGTAGACACGATCTTTTATAAAGCCCCAAAGGAAAAAAATTGCATGGCGTTATGTCAGGTGAATGTGGAGGCCAGCGAAAAAGAGTTCTTTCGTCTCGACCATTACGGCCAATCCGACGGTCAGGGACTTCGACGTTCAACCACTCTCTTACAAGGAGATTCCAATAGAGATCCTGTTGCAAAATAAACATTTTAAGGTTTCTCTCTACTAATCGCCATTTTGCTTTGGTGGCGCTGCAAGTGAGAGAAAAAAAATAAATGCAGTACTCGCGCATGCACATGTCTAAATTTGTTTGAGTTACTCTTTAATTGTGATTTTTGATCAAAACTCTTAAACGTTTATAGTCGATACTATTAAAATTTATCACTGGGACATAGAGACCGGAAACATTCGCGGTTTCATTTCGCGATATGCTAGAATCCAAATGTGTTTATTTTTTGCTGCTTCAGTGATTGGACCACAGGTTGTCTGAAGGAATCAGAGCCAATGAATAATCCTCAACGAAAGAAGTATCGAATCAAAAGTATTCTAGTTAATAGGTGTCACGAGTCAGTAGCCACTGAGCAGATGTAATTTTTCCGAGAGCATAGAGGATCTTGGAGTCTATCCTGTAGGTAATTTAATTCGCGAATTTTCCGGTCCCTAATGGGACATGCTGTACATCCTTCATGAACTGGTCATCCCGATAGGGAGAGACGAGCCGACATAAATAATGAAACAATTGCCCCGCCGTTTGGTGATGTGTGGTGCGTGACGTACCAGGGTAGTGGTTGTTAAAACTTGTTGCAGCGGGTGTGCGAGCGGCCGGCGAGCTCGGAGGACCGGCGAGAAGCGAGGCGACGAGCGAGGCACTCAGGACCCGAGGAGCGGGCCAGATAGCCCCGTCGAGAACCCCCTGGGGCAGCAGTGGAGGGGGGCACACGGGGTCCTCGCTGGCATCTCCCGGTCCGGGACGCCGTGTGACCCACATCGGGCCCAACCCTCGCACCGTTACACTTCTTCAGCAATGGCGGCTTCAGGATGACTTTTCGGGAGGGGCTATCGCTAGAGACCGGAAAAATTCGCGGGTTCAATGACCTCCAGGATAGACTCCAATATCCTCTACACACTCGGGAAAATGCCAACTGTTCATTGGCTGCTGACTTGTGAGTCGTATCGACTGGGTGGCCTGTGATTCGACACTTCTATTGAGTGAGGGTCTTTAATTGGCCCACAGTCCTCCAAATTAACAGTGAACCAATGACAGAAGCAGCACTAAGGTATAATTATTTAAATTTTAGCATAACACGAAATGAACCCGCAATTTTTTCAGGTCTCTAGCTATCGCACAAAGAAAGGTCGTAGTTGCAAAAAAAAATGAAAGTGGTCAGATATTGGCCTTGGAATATTATTTACAAATTACAAGTTTCGAATACAGAACCTCAGTAGCCCCATGCAACGTTTTACTAGATTAAAGTTTAACATATGAAATTAAATATTTAAGTAAACATAAATATACACTAATCAATAAAATTGGTCTCGGGAGGGGCTATCGCACCCACAGCCCCCGCCCCCCTTCTGGAGCCGCGCTTGCTTCACAGCGCGTCACGGAAAAAACGAGTCGCGGCATCTCGCAACGAAATTAAAACCAGGAAGATGGCTGACCATCCTGTATTAACACAAACCCACATAGAGTAACATTCATAGAAAATTAGGCGAGATAACCAAACGTATTGGTGTGCCACGTGAAACTTTATGATAGTGAAACTACCCTGAAATCTATTTGGTTAATTAGAAAAGTCCAAGTAAAGAGTATGTTCAAGTTCAAAAAAAAAATAATTATAATAAATGATTTTCAAGTGTATAAATAATGATTTTCAAGTGTATAAATTATGTAATGTTCCTGATATGTGTAATTAATTTACATTATAAATAAATAATTATTGTTTAATAAGTAATAAAAATTAGTAATTTAGAATAAACATTATCATTTTTATTGATTTTCATTATTAATTAGAACATATTTTATTATTTTACTAAATGAAGTTATTAATTTTATACACGTAATTCTGCTAATATTGAATACTATGTATTTAGTCAATTACTTATTTACAATACATTTTTTAAATTGTTCATTGTCATAAATGAAAAATAACTATTAATTTTATTGCGCTTACATTAGTACACACAGTTTTTTTTTAAAAAATGAAACATAAATATTACTGTAAAATTTCAGACGTTTGTACATTTGTACAACTGTATCGCTACAATTTCTTGGCAATTGGTTTCCAAGCTCAGATATTACGTAGATTTTAAAGCAATACTACCTATAGTAGCCGTTACAATACTGTGACTTTCGAAAAAAATTTATATTATTTTTCGTTCAGCAGTTCATGACCTCAAAATTTAATACATATAATTATATATATATATATATATATATAATAAAGCTGAAGAGTTTGTTTCTTTGTTTGTTTGAACGCGCTAATCTCAGGAATCACTGGTCCGATTTGAAAAATTCTTTCAGTGTTGGATAGTACATTTATCGAGGAAGGTTATAGACTATATTATATTATCAATAACATTAGGTATCCTTACTAAAAGTCCAATTTTGAATCAAATGCGTTGGAGGGGGTTAGATACAACATGCAGTACACATACACGTTAAAGTTTATTTCCTATTGCCTATTAACATTGTTGCCACGCACTAGATGCCTTATCATTCTTAATTTTACCATATAAGTAAAAAAACACCCGTGTGATATTAACAACAAAGCAATCAGTACCATCATATAGAATACATAGAGATAGTGTGATGTATATATGTAGATATAAAGAGATAAATACAGATAGAGAGATACATAGATGTAGATAGAGATAAATATATATTTAGAGACATGGATATGACATGGACATAACATTTGTATATGTGTAACTACTTCAAACATATTACAAAACAAAACTAAATGTGGCATTGCAATGCATGCCGAGCATTAGCTGGATAATGGAATCTTTTCAATATTAGTAATCCCTTATTTTTCAGTTTTTTTTTCTATATTGCTTTATAGCGTCTAGATTACATACAGACCAGGTAAATAACTATAAATTGGCATAAAAATGTCTGTCGAGATCTAAAAGTGATATAAATTAATTTTCACACTTGACATTCAAATTAAGAAGACAATTACTAACTACATCTGATCTCTAAACAGTTCCCCTTCATCCTGTGTTGAGCCCGGGAAACGCTGGGTAGACACGATAAATGTCAAAATTTTTCATGAATCACTTCCAAACTGATACATACTATCTAGTAGTAGAAAATCTCGGTCGAGTTCGTTAATCGGCAATATCCGACCAAAGGTGTAGAAATGGGGAAGGTTATTTGAAAAACAGAAAAATCACTGTCACTCCCACAATATGGAAAATATCACAGCTGTTTGAACGTATAATAACAAGTAATATTAATAATAAGTAATAATAATAAGGAGTAATGCTAACATCTTTTGTCTGAATATGTTTTTGATACGACCAACCATAACTTCAAGGGGTTGAAAAAAACAGGTTTAGATGACAATAAAAATTATTACTTCCTTCTGAGAACAACATCGAATTCACGCAAATTTTGTATTAATCTTACAATTTTTATCTAAATCTTTTTCTAAAACAAATTTTGGGATAGAATTTAAAATAATTACTAGCAGTGTTAAATATGTCCTGTTTAGTTGTAAGACCATAAATTATTATCTATAACTTTTGTCTGAAAGAATTTGTTGTACGACCAACCATTACTGCAAGAGGTAGAATAACAAGGTTTGGAGAAAAATCGGAATAAAAAAAAATAAAAAATAAAATGGAAAATATTACAAAAAATGCTGGCTTGTGCTAGAACTCTATCCTTGATTCTACAAATGAGAAGTTCATAATAAGGCGGAATTTTTTAAAATTCTTTTTTAAATTTTTATTATAAATTTTTGAAGTTATACTTCTTTAGGCGCGTTATGAAAAAATTATGAGAGTGAAATTTTAAGATGCGCGCGCATCACTGTAACACAAAATTAACAGGTTGAAGCTGCCCGCTAAACCGCTCATTAGGTTTCGAAAAAAAACTACCAACAAAATAGAAATAGAACTTCTATTAGTCGCGCATGTTGGCACGCTCGTCGCCTCTGATCACTGTTTTCATATTTATAGTTTTTATCCTCATGTGTCTAGTTTCTACATTCATAACACGTGTTTTATTTTCTTACAAGTGCAAATTATATACGTGCTAATAAATGATATTCAGTAGTGATTAAAATTGAATATTTAGATTAATTATTTACTATTCGTAAATATTAGTAAAAAAAATTTTGTTTATATACTTTTCAAGTGCTCCAATATAATTGAGGTTAACTATCAGTATGTATTATTTATTGATATAAATTAAAATATTATTTAATATAATTAATACCAAATATTAATAAATTATTTTTATTATATATTTGTTAAATTATATTTATTATTGGTTATTTAATATTTACAAAATAGAGAAATAAATTTAATAAAACATTTAATAAAAAATTTGTGATAAAAATTAAAATCGAACCTCATATTAAAATATTAATTTTTAATATTTATTATTAAATTTAATAAATAATAAATATTTATAAAAATAAATGAACAAATTTAATGAAAACTTTTTGATAAAAATGAAAAGTGAATATTAAATTAATAAAATAATAAATATTTAAAAACTTAATAAACTTAAATAAAAATTTATATTTATTATTGATTTTATTTATTTTCTTTTAAAATATTAAATAATCAATAATAAATATTTAAAACTAAGAATATTATAAATTTTAGTACAAATTATGTAATATATATTTTTCTATAAATTTTATTTTTTTGATTTTTCAAATTTAAACTGAACTTTATTGAATGTGTTGACTAACTGTTTCCAGCCCTTTTATTATTTTACTGTAATTAATTATTTGCATGCAATTAAAATTATTTTTTAATGATGCCAAAGAAGTACATTTTCTCACGCGCGTACTTAAGTGCACACACCCATTTTTTTCTGTGATTTTCTGAAATTATGTAAAACGTACTGGTTTTCTCCGTGTGCTCCCGATTGTTCTTGTCAATATTATAATGATTTTCTCCATGTGCTACCGATTATTCTTGTCAGAATTTTGATGGTTTTCTCTGTGTGCTCCTGATTATTCCTGTGGTTTCTCTAAGTGCTTCTGGTTATTTCTGAGAAGCAGATCTCTGCATGAAGGGTTGTTTACCTAATGAGACATGCCATTTTATCCAGAGTTGCAATTAAATTGTGAATTTCTGCTACTAAATCAGCATTTGTAATATTTTTATCAGGTGTAATTAAAAAAAAATTATTACTCAGTTCGATCATATGTGATAAGACGGATGAGAAACACTATCACGAAGGACGAACTTCCTTGTCCTTAGTGTCTAGCGAAGCCATCCTTCTTTTGCGATCGTTAGTGAGCATCCCGCATCCCACATAAAATAAATAAATGATGACTCAACACAACACGTGACAAATTCTCATGCTAATAATTGGGACTACTTGTAACAAGATCTTTTGTATGAGATAACTTAACTCTCGCTGATGAAATATTAAAAATTATTCTATTTAAATAATGGATCTAATTTAAAACTCTCAGTTTGCATCTGGCATTAGTCTCAGTAACTAATATAAATCCGGATTCGGTGTCTTTCGCTGTATCGAAAGGACACAGGTGTAAGTTTTGCAGCAAAGAATTTGATTTTGAGAAAGAATGGAAGATAACACGAGAAGAATGACTATGTTAAAAATCCACTATGCAATATGATAAGTTGTGTTCGATGTAGCAAGTCGTTTTCGCGGAGAGAGAGCTTAAAAAGACATGACAGAACTTGTAACGTCAAGCCTGCGTATAAGATAGAGGTAAACGATGGATTTACTAGACTAAAGAAGAGTGATCTGCATTACGTCAATAATTTTCCTTGTCATGGGAGAGATTCTGTTCGTGGCTCCTCCGATCTCGACAAAGAACTTAAATTGTAGGACGTTAATGATTTAAGGAAGAATGGAGACAACGGAAGTATCCTAACGTGAAAAGTGAGAATACATTCAAGCCGAATTCAAGTAGATCATTCCTACTTTGTAAAAAATGATGGACTCCTAAAAAGGAAGGATGAAGACGATGAAGAAACTTCGACATCATCGATATCGAATTCTTACGGTAATCTGGGTGAAGACGATGCCTTCTACGGTGATGGCTACAGTGACTCTGAGTCTGTTGACAAAGGCATAGACTGTGATGAAGCACCTAAAGCTGACAAGATCGAAGAATGTGGTGGTGTACTGAGACCGAAACGATGGAAACGTCGTGTTATAATAAATATATCTGAAAAAGCTTATTATGATCACTGGGACGATAGTGTGATATTAAAAGTATTTATAAAAAAACATGCAAGGAATATGGTGGGTGAAAATATTAGTTACACATCATGGAAAGATCCAAACATATTGGTTCACCGGCTAAGACTTCTACATGGCTCGCTTTGTGCAAGAAACTATTCGTGGATCAAAGAAATATCCTCCATCCTCAAAGAAATGAGGGAAGCTGGTTACATACAAAAATGGCTTGTTTTACTTGCATTTGTATAATGTTGAGAAATAATTTAAATAATTAAATTAAAATTTTAATGTTTAATTTCTTGTATTCTAATTTCTAAATAAGACTTAGCTCTCATAACACAGTTTCCTTTTTTTATTGTGCTTCCAAATGCGCGTCCTTTTCGTGAAATGTGCTTCCTTTGGTTGATTGTGCTTCCTTTGGTTGATTGTGCTTCCTTTTGTTGATTATCCTTACTTTTTGTTGATGGTGCTTCCAAAATGTGCTTCCTTTATGTTGATTATGCTTCCAAATGTGCTGCCTTTTTTATTGTGCTTCCAAATGTGCTTCCTTTTTGTTGATGGTGCCTCCAAAACGTGCTTCCTTTTGTTGATTGTGCTTCCTTTGTGTAGATGGTGCTTCCAAAATGTGTTTACTTTTTGTTGATTGTGCTTCCTTTTGTTGTTGTGCTTCCTTTTGTTGATTATACTTCCTCTATGTCGAATGTGCTTCCCCTTGTGCTTCCTTTTTGTTGATTGTTCTTCCAAATGTGCTACCTTTTTGATTGTGCTTTTCCAAATGTGCTTCCTTTTTTTTTGATGGTGCTTCCAAAATGTGCTTCCTTTTTTTGATGGTGCTTCCAAAATGTGCTTCCTTTTTGTTGATTGTGTTTCAAAACTTGCTGCCTTTTTGATTGTGCTTCCAAATGTGCTTCCTTTTTGTTGATGGTGCTTCCAAAATGTGCTTCCTTTTTGTTGATGGTGCTTCCAAAATATGTTTCCTTTTTGTTGATTGTGCTTCCTCTATGTCGAATGTGCTTCCGATTGTGCTTCCTTTTTGTTGACTGTACTTCCAAATGTGCTGTTTTTTTATTGTGCTTCCAAATGTGCTTCCTTTTTGTTGATGGTGCTTCCGAAATGTGCTTCCGTTTTGTTGATGGTGCTTCCAAAATGTGGTTCCTTTTTTATGGGATTCTTGGTCCTCTTGTAAGCGTAAAACATGTTACGTTGGTTTAATTGAATATGATTAGCTGTTGATGAATAAGGGCGTGAGGTTCGAAATGACTGGTCTATACGTCTGACATTGTTTATGACCCGGTCTCGCGGTCCGAAGACGTTTGGTCTATATGTATGTATGGCTTTGTACATGAACGGTTTAGAGGTTATTCTAAGTATAGAAAAACTATACTTTCATGTTAGGCTTATCGGAAACGTATTTAATTCGTCGAACATTGTCGTATATTGTCTTGAGTTGTTTTTCGTAGAGTGAATGATTGATAAACTCCATGAAAGGCAATGGAAAACAAAATATACAATTTATTTAATATTTAGTTACACTTGTCACTGGTCAAGAAGCAAACCGACGACAGAAATTCGTCGATTCAATATGTACATTAATGAGTGCATTTTTCGGTGGATTTTGGAATGTTTTCCCGAATTTCTAAGTCAATAAATACAAATTTTCAAGATGGCTGTCATAATGGCTTAATGGAGGCTGGCAGTAAAGGATTTTAAGCCTCTTTTAGGATTTTGAAAATGAATTTTTGAAGTTATTTTTTTTACATAAAATTAATTTTTTGTATCGACCAGGGATCGAACCAAGAACAGGAATCGATCGAATCAATTAGTATATTAATTGCAAATTTATTTAAACATTTTGAATTTTTTCCCGAATTTCTAGGTAAATAATTACAAATTACCAAGATGGCACCTAAATAATAAGATGGCGGGTGTCACAGTAATAACAAATGATTACTGCACTCTAGTGGATGGAGTCCTCCAGCAGATGAAAACAAGATCGTGGGAATGTCCTCTAACAGGTAATATATGTTAACTATCGTTCCTGGTAGCGAGTACTGAACACAAAATGGCGGAACTAAAATGGTTGTAAAGGTCAAGGTCAAATTGCAAGGTCAAATATAAAGTTCAAGGTCAAGGTCAACATTCAGGTCAAAGTCCAATGCCAACAGTCGAGGTCAAAGGTATAGTGAAAAAATATAATAACATGGTGTCAGCACACTCTAGCAGACGAAGACAAGATGGCGGACATGATGTCATACCAGCTGACGATATAGACCTTGGTATTGGTGGTGGGAGGTCAGTCTGTAGGTGGCTTCCATGGAGGAAGTAACTGTTGATTTTTATTTTTTGCTCTTACCGGTTTGGAACCAAGGACGGGAATCGATCTAATAAATCAGTATTCTAATGTTATTTGTTTAATGAATATTGACCTCTTTTTCAATGAAATCGGATAATAAATAAAGATTTTCATGATGGTGCTCGTAACGATAATTTCAACAGTTATGGCTTAATACAAGATGGTGGTTCTGTCTCGAACAGGTTTATGTCGCTGGGGCTGATCCCGTTTGGCGTGGTTGAAGTCTCGGCTGCTCAGATAGGGGGTTTGAACCTCGTGGCCTGGGGGATACTGCTGCTACACGATAATCCGGCTCGCAAGATTATCTCTTCACACTCCCCACACTCCTCACTTTTCCCCACACGCGCACATCGAGGCAAAGAGGTGGCAATTTGCAACAATGGTCTAAGCGACTGGGAGGAGCACTTGGGGCGACGTTAATTGCCCCCCCTCCCTTCTGCTAAGGCCGTTTTGCCCATTGACACCTTGATCACACGCCCTGCATAACGAAGCACTCAGAATCCTTGGAATCACTGATCAAGGGGCTCGGGGCATGAGTGGGGATCGTCTGCTGAGTAAAAGCCATGGGAAGTACTGAAGACGGGCTGGGGCCTACATTGTCGGGTAGAACATTCGGATGCCATGGGGATTTCGAGTTCATCCTGCTCAGGGTCACCACTTGGGCCCCACCTCCAACTCCATCCTCATCAATAGGAACTATGATAACCTCCTCTGGGCCATCTGAATCACCGAGTAGTTGGGTGATTGGCAGGTTTGGCAAGGGAATACAATAGAGACTGTTTCCTCCATTAATCCTCGGGAAACTCCACTATCGGTGTCGTATTGGAGGCCGGTAAATTGGGGTCGTCAACATCTGGGGCTGGTGTAATGATAGGCCCCCTGAGCTGGAGTGGGACATTCGAATCGTCCTTACCATTTTAGTGACCTTCCCTGGACCCGGGTGATGGGTCCCTGGGACACAGCCTATCCATCATCTGCTCCAGTTTGTGCAGTGTCATCCCGCCTTGCTCGATTTCTCGTGATGAACGGTTGGCGCCATAGGGCGTGTTCCTCTGTGTGGGCTCTGGGATCGTGTTCAAGGTACTGTCCCTCTGGAGTGTTCTATTCACAGCCGGTTCGGCTTCAAGTGGGGAAGTTTCGTTTGATTGGCTCGTGCGCCGAGACTGTGTGGGTACTCCCGCTGGGTGGTACTTGGAAGCCAAAGGATTCAAACCCGGCCTTGGAATTTCTCTGACCTCTATGTTGGGGACTAGCTCTGCTCCATAAATCTCGGTTGTGCTGTGCTGGTTCATTTCACGTTCCTCAGGGGAAGTCTCTTTTGGAGTAGACTTAGGAGGTCCGGGGTTGATAGCATTGTCATTGTCCCTTGGTAAAGTTCTACTTTCTTGGGTTCTGGTGGGATCGGCTGATTTCGGTCAGGCTTGGGGCGATCTCCCCTTGGTGCTGCTAGGGGAAGCTCAGGTGTTGTCGAGTCATCGACTAGCCGCATAGCATTACAGTGGACCTTGGTTGTCCTGCCATTGGCTGTCCTGACCAGGTAAGTAGTCGTACCCAATCGAGCAATTACCCTCCGAGGTTCAGACAACTTGGGTGCTAGGCCTGCACAGAATTTTCGCCCGCCAGCTCACAGATGATGAAGCTTGACGTGGACCAACTGCCCGGGGGCAAGTTGGATGGGTTGAGTGGTGGATTGAGGTGTGTGAAAAGCTTGGAAATGGGCTTGTAGCTGCTGGGCCTCGGCTCGCTGGGTCTCTATTGAGGCCGGGTCCTTGGTCCCGATGACATCCGATGGCACGCCTGGCAGCGCTAGGTTATGGCCTTGCAGCAGCTTGGCCGGGTAATGGCCCATGAACACAATGGTCCTGTGCCGGATACAATATAGGAGAGTGGGGAGGTGGACATCCCACTTGGTATGGTCCTCATCTAGGGGTATTCGTAGTCTTAATGTCTTGATTGCACCTTTCTGTGGGATTTGCCCGTGGATGGTAGGTGGGGGTGGTATGGTGTTTGACTCCCCACCACCTACATGATACCCACCAGTGACAGCCCGTGAATTGTATGCCATTGTCTGTCAGGAGTACTCTGGGAAAGCCATACCTTGGGAACAATTCCCGGTCGAATAGGGCGGATACTTTTCCCGCCTTGATGTTCGCCACTGCAAATGCCTCTGTACATCGTGTAAATACATCAGTAATTACTACGATGAACCGCTTTCCCCTGGTGGTACGAGGATAGGGGCCCATTATATCAAGTTCTATGGTGTAGAATGGTGTGTCTGACTGCCTGGGCACCTGCTGTTCCACTCTGTCAGGTTTGTATGCCTTGCGCTGCTGGTAGCACTGGCACTTCCTCACGTAATTTTTGAACTCTGCAGTAACTCCTGGCCAGTGAAAGAACCTGCTGACTTCCCGTAGGATTTCCTCTGCTCCCGGGTGTCCTGCAAGTTCATGAGCATGAAGGAAATGCAGTACGGCTGGCCGTGTTGCATAGGGCACATGAATACGCCACCTGCAACTCTTGCCAGTGCCTCGTGTCTGGAGCAGCCCCTCGTACCTGTGCTGGTTCGGGACAAATCGAGCACCACCTAAATTTTTGTTTGGAAGAGAGTAGGTCAGTCATGGGTGCTGTGATTGTGGTGAAATGGGGAATGAAGCCAATTCAACAGCCCCATGAGTTTCTGGAGCTGTTTCCATGTCCGTGACGCCTGCTTGCTCTCGATGAGGGACAGCTTATTGGGCAGCGGGTGGCAACCCTTGTCGTCAACTACATGCCCCAGGAACTCAATTTCTGCATATCCAAGCCCAGCTAGGGAATTAGTTATACTAATAAGAGGTGGTGGTGCCGGAATGGTGAGATTGTTTATGGTCCTAAAATTAACACAGATCCTCAGAGTCCCCACCTTTTTGGTAGCCATTAGCTCGATGACTCCTTTCTCCAACATTTCCTCGATCTGCACCTGTATGGCCTCCTGCTCTCGCGCCCGAACCCGAGCACTTTTTCAAAGGGAGGTGTGTGAGACATGAGAGGGATGCTGTGTTTGGTGATGGTTGTACTCTGAAGCCGGTCTGCTGCTGCAAATACCTGTGGATGATTACTAAGTGTCTCATTTATACATGACAAATGTTCTGCTGGAACACCATGACGGAGCTCGTCCAAACTTATGACATGACTGGGTGGGTATTGGGGTGACCGATGGAGCCCGTACACTGAACAGCGGCCGCGCGTACCTAGGTGCATACGCCTGGCCTGGACCTCGATGTTTGCGTCCACCTGAGCCAGCCAGGGAGCTCACAGGATCAGCTCCTCTCGCATGTCCTGCACTACTAGAGCATCTGTCTGACTCACATGGTCCCTGATGTTGAGTGTTACCTGTGCGTGCTAGCTCCCTTGGTGGCCAGTAGCACGGTCTCCGCACTACCTGCTGTCATCCCTGCCTCTGGGACAAGGTGGGTCGCGATGTAGGTGCTGCTCGCGGCGGTGTCCACCAGTGCCTACAGGCCCTGTCCATTCACACGGACAGGAATCCAGAGAAGCTCGCACGCATCGGGGCCCTAGTGCCCGAGTCGGGGTGATGCCTCCCATGGCCGAGCAGCTGCGACAGAGGTCGCCAGGGCTGCGGCGCGGCGTGAGCAGGGGAGCTCGCTGGTGATTCGCGGCGAGGCCCGTCGCAGCAGTGTGTGAACTTAGGCAGCAGCCAATGGACACATGGCACTCGTCCCATTACGCGCACTTTTGTGGGTTGTAACTAGAGACCGAAAAATATTCGCGGATTCATTTCGCAATAGAATATAATCCAAACTCTTTCACCTTTGTGCTGCTTCCGTTATTGGACCACAGTTTACTTTAAAGACTCTGAACCAACGACAACCCTCACCAAAATAAGTATCGAATCGCAAACCTCCCAGTTAACAGGTCTCACGAGTGAGTAGCCAATGAGCAGGTGAAATTTTCCCGGGCACATATAGGATCATGGAGTTTATCATAGAGGTAATTGAAACTGCGAATCTCACCAGTCCCTTATTATAACTAGGGGCAGGCATATTTCACCAAAATAAATTTTAACACTCATTAGGATCGGTTCTACTGTATGCTCGCACTAACAGTTAGTTTTCCTTGTGATTGGCGGCTGTCTGCAAGAGAAAATGTTGCCTTATTTTGGCCGGGCCATTGATGTTGCGTTTGTTTCCACACAGAATTGCTAGAAGTTAGTCTGGGGGGGGGGGGGGGATGAGGAATGTACAGAAAGGAATCACAGATGGTGTTTCAGAGTATTTTCACACAGGTGGTCTCTAATTCTCCACGCTAAAAATACGCGCTCCTAATGTATAACTAGGGTAATTTACGTTTCGTGAAGAAAGACTTTCAGACCAGCTGAGTGTTGAGACTTCGTAGCATTTTCTGTGTTCCGTTGCTGGCGGGGTTTGTTTCAGGTACATGTCTACCGTCGGCACACGAACCACAGCCGTGCAGAAGCCAACACTTCCTGCCTGTCCCCGCCAACAGGGAACTGGTGGCTTCTGCAGACGGCCGACAACTACCATCGCGGGCATGCCTTATGCAGTCTTAATTTTTTGCGAAAAAAATATATGTCCCTGTTTTTTAAACTAACACTAGAAAAAATGCGAGTCTTTCAGTAGTCGAAAGTGATGTGTAACATCGAACCTTGGTAAAGAGCAAATTCATGTGTTCTCATTTTTAAAATTCAATTATAATTAGAAACTTGGTTACGAAATCTAACGTAGCATTCTTTAAAATAATGCCAAGCTTGATAAAAAATACTAGAATCTATACAATTTTAGCGTTAATAAAAATTAACTTGAAACATTTAAAAAAAATTACATACTATGACACAACGCAATTTTTGTATATTTATTTTTGTTGAAACGACTTAAACCAGGCTGTAAATTATTCCTACAAACAAATCATAACCTTATTGAATTAATTCAACATTTAAGATTCTACATTAAAATGTTCATCACCACATGTTTTTTAGTCTCGATAGTATAATGAATACTGAGCTATCTCTTGCTTTTGATGTTAACTACAGGGTTATCTTAATTTGAATGCCAAATTCTAACGTATTTTTAGAGTCACAATTATTATTTCTTGAAATGACCATAAATTATAACAAAAAATTAAATTCGGGCTTTGGACCTGACTTTGACAAGTAAATTTATTAAAATACTGCTAATCTTGTAAAACTTAATTCAAAAAATTAAAAATTTAAAAATTCTCTTTGGTTTTTTGATCTTTGTTTTTTGCCATTCGCCACATATGGCAGCACCGTGGTTACACTTTTCCGTTCCATGCGACTTCCGTTGCATTCACGCAATTTCTCCCAACAATTGTCGTGCACCGAGAGCTAAGATAATACACATAAAAAATGCAGATTTTGCAGGTGTTGAATGACTAGGGACAGGAAAAATATTTGCCTTTTCAATTACCTTTAGGATAGACTCTGGGATCCAATATGTACTCGGGAAAATTACGCCTGCTCGTTGGCAACTCACTCGTGAGACATTCGCTACTACTTTTGAGAGATTTTTTTTCATTGGCTCAGAGTCCTTCAAGTAAACTGTGGTCCAATCCCAGAAGCGGGATGGAGGAAAACGAGTTTGAATTCTATCCTATCGCGAAATGAATCTGCGAATGTCTAAGAATGATTGGAAGGCGGACCCTCGACAGCAGTCAGAGCAGCGGAAAAGAAATCCCCGGGCCCGATGAATGAATGAATGTAGTATCTTTTGATGGGCCCCGGAGGTTTGGTTGGCGGGTTGAGCAGAGGATTGGGTTCTTTGGAGGACGTGGACGAGGGGGGGGGGGGGAGGGGTGGAAGGAGGGCAGGCTGGGCCTCGTGTTTATTTTCGTGCAAGTTTTACAACCTGCCCGCCGCGCCCAACACACGCCACACACGAAGTCGGGCTCAAGTTCTGCCCAAGAGTCCACGCTTGATTCACCCCGGTCCAGATACCGCCCCAGACACTCTTCCACCTCGTCCAGAGTTGTGGGCCCATCCGCTAGATTGTAGCTTTCGTAACTCATTATTAGGGACAGGAAAAATTCGCGGGTTCAATGACATCCAGGATAGACTCCAATAACCTCTACACACTCGAGCAAATTCCAACTGTTCATACTTGTGAGTCGTCTCGACTGGGTGGCCTATGATTCGTCACTTCTATGAGTGAGGGTCTCTAATTGTCCGTCAGTCCTCCAGATTAACAGTGAACCAATGACAGAAGCAGCACTAAAGTATAATTATTTGAATTTTAGCATAACACGAAATGAACCCGCGAATTTTTCAGGTCTGTAGCTATTATGATCCTGAGAAGTTATGAATGAGCTACTATCAGGCAAACAAAACCAGTGAAAATTAATTCAATTTTATATTTTGCGGTGTGGCATACCTATGAGAAATTATGCATCTCCTAATCATATAGAACGTTCTTTTTTTTTATTACAAAACAGCATTAAGTGTTTCTCGCACAGTTTAAATCTCTTTTGCTAAGCAATATGTCTTCAAGTAGTTAAATTAACATGATAAACCTTAACACTTTGTATTTGAACTTATATCACGAGTTTTTCGGCTAGTAGTTATGGGCCCACTCAACAGATACCGTCACATGTCGCGCGAAACATGGTTACAATTTGCACTGTTAAGAGTCGCACTTTTATATATCTCCCGCCTTTTCCTATGGCCGAAATCACCTGTGTGTGATTGATGGGCACTGGAAAATAAAAAAAAAATTGCCGTTTTAATCAACAACGGGTTTTTTTCCCATTTCCGCATACAATCACCTACAACACTACCATCTATGAATCTACAAATGAAGTATACCATGATTTAAAGTGCGTGACGAAACAATTTGTTGAAAAAAATAAATTGTTAACGGCTTTTTAAGCTCGAACGGAGGTAAAGAATAATTAGAACAATATGAAAAACTTGGACCGTTTAACACGGCGAACGCTGGTGACACGTGTCTGCAGCGATCCTAGCGGCTTGTCCTGGAGTACGCACGCGAAATTCAAATTTTCGTGTATTACAATGGGCGATCTCGGTGAAGATTTTCTCTCGTCGTTTAAATTATTGTTGTCGTAGAGTAATGAATTTACAACACATACATTAGTATGAAAACAGTGTATTCATAATCGAAAAAAGGTTTTCGCAATCTACAAAAATAGGCTATATATTGACATTAAGATCTTTAAAAATTACCTAAGTAGTATAGGAAAGGGGCTCCGGGCACAGGGTCCAGGGTGAGGATTGAGGATTGTGTCCGCCATATTGGATTGTAACGTCACGGCGGCCATCTTGGATGGTAGTGACCTTGAACTTTGACCTTGACCTTGACATCTGACCCTCAAAAATGGTCAAAAATTGCCAAAATTGGGCAATAATTGCCCAAAATTCCTCAAAATTGGCCAAAATTTCCATTTCTGTGGAAAAAACTTCCGCCAAAAAATCTCAAAAATTCCAAAATTCCAAAATTAGGATTTCGAAAATCCTCAAAAGTCGTTTTGCCCTAGAAAGAACCCAAATTCCTAAAAACGGCTTAAGCATCCATGTCTACAGCCTCCGGTAAGATATTTCTAGAAATAAGGATACCATGACCGCCATCTTGGATGATGACGTTACCGTTGCAATTCCGTTACGGTCGCCATATTTAAAATCTTTATTTATTATCCGATTTTAACGAAAAAATTTTAAAAATTATAAAAAAAATTCAAATAATAAAATATAATAAAGTTTTTATAAAAAACAAACATTTACGACACGGAGCTCGGAGTCCGCGGTTCGAACCCTGGAGGGCAAAAAAAAATAAAAATGACCAGCGATCCTTCCCCCGTGGTGGCTGCTGGCATACTGACTCCCACCACTTTTTTTTCAAAGCATATATATCGTCACCTAGTATGACGTCATGTCCGCCATCTTGTCTTCGATGCTGGAAGCCATCATCATTGTATCGTCGGCGAGAGTGCGCTGATGACATGTTAGTTTAGTTCTTATCCGCTAGAGTGCAGTAATAAATTATTGCTGTGACACCCGCAGTAGGTGTATATAGTTCATATGAGCACAGGGGAGGGGGGAGGGGGATTCGGGGATTCGAGGCGGCTATCTTGGATTAAGCCACTTCCGGCAGCCATCTTGGATGACGTCACTTCCAGCGGCCATCTTGGATGACGTCACTTCCGGCGACCATCTTGGATTACATCAAGTCCGGCGGCCATTTTGTTTTCTAGAACATTCCACCATTTTGAGTTTCGTCCGCCATCTTGAAAATCTTTATTTATTATCCGATTTTAATGGAAAAAAAATTTCAAATTAAAAAAAATTAAATAATCAAATTTTTTAAATAAAATTAAAAAAAATATTATTTAATAAAATTTTAATTAAAAATCTACGCATCGAACACCCCACTCCTCTAAATTACAAATACATCATCTAGCACCCCCACCCCTCTGTTACAATAAGATCGTCATCGAACGCCCCACTCATCCCTTTTTACAATTTTTCGTTACACCACATTCTTTAAAATAAATTTATTATCAAAATAAAAAATATGTACCATCGTTGTCTGCGGAGGCAGCCATCTTATTTAGTGGAGACCGCCATCTTGATTTCATCTGATGGATGTCGTCATCAGGTGTAGGTTTATAAAGTATGTTAGTGTATATAAGGTCGAGTTACAATTCTCTACCAACATTGTTATGAACCTTATAGACCAAAATCCACAGAATCCACAAAATACTCAAAATCCACAAAATCCACAGTCATTTTGTTGTTGTAACCGACATTTTTTCTTAAAGTCTTATCACTTATAGGTTTTAACTAAAATATATGTTATTAATACTATCGTTGTGGATGCGATAGTTAAAGTAATGACAATTTAAAAAACATTTATCACTCCATCTTAGCGGACCAGAAATTTTTCAGAGTCCTAACTCACAAGTAATATTCTCTTCTCATGTTTGCGTACTAGTGTTTTAAAAGCTGCATGGAAGCAGATATTTTAATGTTTGTGTATAATTACATTTCACCATTCTGTAAGACATTTAAAGGTATCAGTACCTCGTGGGATATTGGTTCTATATTAAAAATAATAAACAATATGTAGGTAAAATGGTATTTATTAAATTAATAACATATTTTACGCAACAAATATGGAGCAAAAACAGAAACTACACATCAAAAAACTGAAACTTTACAACAAAAATGGGAACTATACATCAAAAACATAAACTGTAAGTATAACAAAAATGGAAAACTGTACAACAAAAACGGAAACTGTACAGCAAAAACATAAACTGTACAACAAAATGAAAACTATAAAACAAAAAACAGAAAAACTATACAACAAATGGAAACAACTACCAACCTGCCAAACTATTTAAATCAAAAACTATTTACTGAAAAAAAAAGTTATTCGTCGCCTCCAACATATCCGTGGGGGACTGTGTGGATACCATCTTCGCAGATCAGCCGTTTGTCGTCCTCCCACGTTATGGCCAGCTTATTGCTGTACTCAGTATAGAGTATGTGCTGACGGGAGCGAATTGCTCTAACGCCTGCCCTCATTGTGCAGTGGTCTTGCAGGGCATCCAGGTAGTCATCGAATGTTATGTGGTTTTTGACCACACATCGCTGGATGCCCTTGGCCTTTTTCTCGCTCTTACCACCGTACCTGTAGGCGTAGAGTTTAGCCCGTAGGCTTACAAACTCCTCCATCACTTCTCCCCCACATTCATCTTTGAATTTACCGACAACTTTCTCGTTGATGGGGGAGAAGCAAGGGTGGTCGGAAGGGTAGCAGCTGGTGTCGAATTTAGCCATCAGTGTAGGGTCGGCTTTGAGGTCATGGTAGAAATCATGCGTGTGAATCTCATACACAAAACTGTCTGTATCCATATACATCAGGTGAATATTGTCATGGTAACGGGGTTTCATGGTATTATAGTGGAAGTCGTACATGAGAGTCTTTGAAAGATCTAGTACGGCCAGTCCGGCATAAATCGGCTTGTCGAAAATGATGGTCTCGTGATTAAGGTGGACTAGAGACAAATTCGGTTCGTACATTGTACGGTCCTTGAAGGATGGACGACACACCAACTTCTTGAACCTCTTCTCAGAGCACACCAACTCCATTTTGAGCCTCCGCCTTTTATTTTCCATCAGTTTACCAAATGTCGAGTTCACAGCGAGCTTAAAGAACTCCTTCTCGAACTCGTTGGCTGCTGCTTTCCGCTTGTTGGTATTCAGCCGAATATAGGGTTCCAACCACGCCGACTGCTCAAACTGCAGGACTCGGTGTATCTTAGTCACTCTCAGCCCATGAGATACCGCTTGCTGTAGGTTTTTGTAGTGGACAATGTAGTGCTCTTTATTTTCCAGCGTTGTCATGAGCTTTGATTGTTTTGAGCCGGGCGGACACTGATTTACGGGGAGAAATGGCAGGTCTTTATGACTTTCGTGGAGCTCGGGAGGGTACTCCACATCACACTCAATAATGTAGCCTGTAGGAGAATCATCTGGGACAGACACGACATCAATTGATGTGTATGCCCATTGGAAATGCCGAATTGGAAGCGGCAGACACATCGCCCACCCGTACAAATTATTTGCATCAATGTACTCCAGGAATGTGGATGGCTTGGATGCATCATATGTCTCAGGTATGTAGGAGTTATTGGCTACGCAATGACGTTTAATGCTTTGCGCTACTCCCCCCCTAATACCAGCCTCCACAAACATGTACATATCATAATCGGTAAGAAGCTCTAGCTGTACACCTGTGGTTCGAAGCATCGCATCGAAAGCGAACCCTGGACAAGAAATATAGTGAGACGGATCTAAACTATATGTCTCCAAACATATGGAACGGAAATTCTCGAATACATCCGCCAAAATCAGAACATCCGTCTTTAGGTACAAGTCAGCGTACTCCCCCAAAGTAGCACACTGAAACTTGTCCCAGACTTTCACCGCATGAGCGTACTCCATCTCTGAAATCATGGAATCAGTCAGACTATTGTAGAAATCATCGATGGATGGAAGACTAGTATCATCTAGTCGAGCAAAAGAATCCACAAAATCATACGGGAAGACACCCTTGCGGGTAACCAACTCCAACTCATCAGGCGCGAAAAACTCAGTAGTACTTATAAACTTGTCTGCAGGCAAGAACTCAGCGAGCGAAGCAAGACCCCGACTCATAAAATGGAACGTATCGACCCACCTCTTCTTGACAGAGTTTCTGGATACCGTTTTTAACAGTTTGCTTCACATCGTTAGAACTGTAAATTACTGCAGCAGATGTCTTGAATGCACACTTCTTCACTTCGTCATCGAACGGATATGGCTTTCCATATATACAGTCCAACCACAAGTTATATTTCAAAGGTCCGTTTGTTGCTACATCATCAGTAAGCTGATTGATCATCTTCTGTCTGATATCGTCAAGAAAATTACAAATGTCCTTCGACTCACCGAACGTATTTAGACAATAGTAGTCTTTCAACGTTCCACGAAATGCAGACTGCGCCAAGTAGAAGCCATTATCGTTCACTTGTAATGCTACGAACACAGTCTTAGGTTTAGTTCCATGTTCAGACGTCATAACAATCGGTTGCTGGGCATCTGTTTTTTTGGTTGTACGCTTTCGTGTCTCCAATCTAAAGCGAGGAGTCGAAATGTCGGCAGGTAGTTCAGCAGTAGGAGCACAGACTCCACCTTTACATTTTTCGCATGATGTCGCAAACTGTCAATTCGAGTAAACCATTTAAGGCACTCATCACATCGAAACTTCATGCGAGAAGGATTCTTCGCGCATTTGCTCCGCTCATGTCTTCGTGCATCATGGTAAAATGCGAACGACGTATCACAGTAGCTGCAAGGATACCGTGGTGATGAAGACGATCCTTTCAGACCCGATCCAGATACAGGCGTTGCAACAGTAGTACCATTTCCAGGCATTCTCTTATGCACATCGATGCATCGTTGTTGCGCCGAAACCTTTACTTTCTGCCGCACAGCAGGACCTTTGCATGCCTTCATGTGCGTTTTCATATTATCTTTTCTGGCAAACTGCTTATGACATTTCTCACAAACAAACATTTAACGATATAGGTTCTTGGCACATTCGCTCCTCTCGTGTAGCCGAGCATTGCTGTTGTTTGAGAAAATCTTGTCACAGTAACAGCACCGATGTTCGCTAGTTGTCAAATCAGCATCCATTGAAGTCTCCATCGAGGTCGTATCGTCGATCGTCGTGGTTTCCTGCACATCCAGCTCAGTAGTCATTAAGCTATCTTCTGCTGGTGGTATCACATCTGTTGAAATCTCCTCCAATGTTGACATCGTCGTCGTTGCCAACGGGATCTGCTCCACCATTGTCGTCGCGGTCGTCAAGGTTCCCGTAGACGATGATACAACGTCCATCGAGTACGACGTTAAAGTCGGTAAATATGCCATCGAGTTCTCAAGAACAGGTAATTACGCGACTTATTCACCAGATGAAATAATCTAGGTGATCCTTACACCGTCGACGACAGTAACAAACTGAGCGACCTGCTGTCTAGGACTCGCTTATATACATGCACCGGATGGAATAATACGCAAGTCAAATCAAGAACCACTTACTATAATACCAGAGTCAAAACAACATTAAAAATAGAAGGACCATCAACGAAAAGGCAGCACATTTGGAAGCACCGACAACGAAAAGGCAGCACCGACAACGAAAAGGCAGCACATTTGGAAGCACCGACAACGAAAAGGCAGCACCGACAACGAAAAGGCAGCACCGACAACGAAAAGGCAGCACATTTGGAAGCACCAACAACGAAAAGGCAGCACCGACAACGAAAAGGCAGCACATTTGGAAGCACCGACAACGAAAAGGCAGCACCGCCCACGAAAAGGAAGCACATTTGGAAGCACCGACAAAGAAAAGGCAGCACCGACAACGAAAAGGCAGCACATTTGGAAGCACCGACAACGAAAAGGCAGCACCGACAACGAAAAGGCAGCACATTTGGAAGCACCGACAAAGAAAAGGCAGCACCGCCAACGAAAAGGAAGCACATTTGGAAGCACCGACAAAGAAAAGGCAGCACCGCCAACGAAAAGGAAGCACATTTGGAAGCACCGACAACGAAAAGGCAGCACCGCCAAAGAAAAGACAGCACATTTGGAAGCACCGACAACGAAAAGGAAGCACCATCAACGAAAAGGCCGCACCGCCAACGAAAAGGAAGCACTTTGGAAGCACCGGCAAAGAAAAGGCAGCACCGCCCACGAAAAGGAAGCACATTTGGAAGCACCGACAAAGAAAAGGCAGCACCGACAACGAAAAGGCAGCACATTTGGAAGCACCGACAACGAAAAGGCAGCACCGACAACGAAAAGGCAGCACATTTGGAAGCACCGACAACGAAAAGGCAGCACCGACAACGAAAAGGCAGCACATTTGGAAGCACCGACAAAGAAAAGGCAGCACCGCCAACGAAAAGGAAGCACATTTGGAAGCACCGACAAAGAAAAGGCAGCACCGCCAACGAAAAGGAAGCACATTTGGAAGCACCGACAACGAAAAGGCAGCACCGCCAAAGAAAAGACAGCACATTTGGAAGCACCGACAACGAAAAGGAAGCACCATCAACGAAAAGGCCGCACCGCCAACGAAAAGGAAGCACATTTGGAAGCACCGGCAAAGAAAAGGCAGCACCGCCCACGAAAAGGAAGCACATTTGGAAGCACCGACAAAGAAAAGGCAGCACCGCCAACGAAAAGGAAGCACATTTGGAAGCACCGACAACGAAAAGGCAGCACCATCGACGAAAAGGAAGCACATTAATTTGTCATTGACTGCAATATTCATTGGTTCCAATATTCATTGGCTCCAATATTCATTGGCTCCAATATTCAATGGCTCCAATATTCATTGACTCCAATATTCATTGGCTCCATCAGTCATTGACACCTACAGTCTTTTGGTCCCAAAAGTCTTTTGGCTCCAAATATATTAGGCTAGAATTCTTCGAGTCTAAGAGACTATGAGACCACATGGTTACAGAACTACGTGACTACGAATCTTCAAGTTTACGAGATTGCGAGGCTACAGAGCTACGAAGTCTCTAGTACACAGGTTTACGTGACTGCGAGGATACAGGACTACCAGTCTGCATGAGTACTTGACTACGAAGCTACTCGTCTACAAGGCTACAATTACAGCATCTGTTTTCGTCAGAATTTTCTCTTTTGCTCCAACTGCACCACCAGCATTATGTTATAAGATTACAAGGCCGCCTGCTTACGTAGCTTCAAGTCTACGAGGATACTTGGATACGTAGCTTCAATTCTACGAGGTCCTAAGACTTCATGACTACGCGACTTCGAGCCATTAGGTTACGAGATTACGTGACTACGAATCTTCATGTTTACGAGACTGCGAGGCTACAGAGCTACGAAGCCTCTAGAAAACGAGTTTACGTGACTGCGTGGATACAGGAATACAAGTCTGCATGAGTTCTTGACTACGAAGCTACTCGTCTGCAAGGCTCCAATTGACACATCTGTCTTCGATGGAATTTTCTCTTTTGCTACATCTACGCCATCAGCATTATGTTATAAGATTACAAAGCTACTTGCTTACGTAGCTTCAAGTCTACGAGGCTCCAATACATCATGACTACGAGACTACGAACCATGAGGTTACGAGACTATGCGATTGCAAGTCTTCAAGGTTACGTCATCGCGAGGCTATAGGACTACGAAGCTTCCAGAACGCATGGTTACGAGAATGCATGACTAATTGGCCGCATGGCTACGAAACTTTATGTCTCTGACTGACTACAATAGCACTATTCAGTGGTGAGAGTTAATTTATTTCATGCAAAGGTACTTGCTGCAAGCAGTTCCGCTTTTCAACATCAAATGACGTCACGTTTTGCTTGCAGGTAAAATAATATTTATTTATTTTATGCGGGATGCGGGTTGTTCACTATCGGTCGCATAAGAAGAATGGCATCGATAGTCTTCAAGGAGAAGGAAGTTCGTCCTTCCTGCTAGTGCTTCTCAGATTTCTCACAGTCCGCCATCTTGGATTGCGACGTCACGGCTACTATCCTGGATGGGTGTGACTTTGACCTTTGACCGAAACCGCAGGAATGATCGCAAGCACACGTATTAACCATCATAATATTGATAAGAATAATCAGGAGCACACAGAGAAAACCATCATAATATTGGCAAGAATAATCAGGAGCACACGGAGAAAAACGACACATGTTTTCTTTGATATCATAAAATTACAGAAAAAAAATATTTAAAAATAAAAATAAATTAATAAAAAAATTTAAAATAAAAACAAAAAATACATAAACTGATTCTGCTAGCTTGTAAACTTATCATTGTTGAGCAAAGATAGAGTTCTAGTACAAGCCAGAATTTTATGTATTTTTTGTTTTTATTTTAAATCATTCCTGCGGTTTCGGTCAAAGGTCAAAGTCACACCCATCCAGGATAGCAGCCGTGACGTCGCAATCCAAGATGGCGGACTGTGATAAATCTGAGAAGCACTAGCAGGAAGGACGAACTTCCTTCTCCTTGAAGACTATCGATGCCATTCTTCTTATGCGACCGATAGTGAACAACCCGCATCCCGCATAAAATAAATAAATATTATTTTACCTGCAAGCAAAACGTGACGTCATCTGATGTTGAAAAGCGGAACTGCTTGCAGCAAGTACCTTTGCATGAAATAAATTAACTCTCACCACTGAATAGTGCTATTGTAGTCAGTCAGAGACATAAAGTTTCGTAGCCATGCGGCCAATTAGTCATGCATTCTCGTAACCATGCGTTCTGGAAGCTTCGTAGTCCTATAGCCTCGCGATGACGTAACCTTAAAGACTTGCAATCGCATAGTCTCGTAACCTCATGGTTCGTAGTCTCGTAGTCATGATGTATTGGAGCCTCGTAGACTTGAAGCTACGTAAGCAAGTAGCTTTGTAATCTTATAACATAATGCTGATGGCGTAGATGTAGCAAAAGAGAAAATTCCATCGAAGACAGATGTGTCAATTGGAGCCTTGCAGACGAGTAGCTTCGTAGTCAAGAACTCATGCAGACTTGTATTCCTGTATCCACGCAGTCACGTAAACTCGTTTTCTAGAGGCTTCGTAGCTCTGTAGCCTCGCAGTCTCGTAAACATGAAGATTCGTAGTCACGTAATCTCGTAACCTAATGGCTCGAAGTCGCGTAGTCATGAAGTCTTAGGACCTCGTAGAATTGAAGCTACGTATCCAAGTATCCTCGTAGACTTGAAGCTACGTAAGCAGGCGGCCTTGTAATCTTATAACATAATGCTGGTGGTGCAGTTGGAGCAAAAGAGAAAATTCCATCGAAGACAGATGTGTCAATTGGAGCCTTGTAGACGAGTAGCTTCGTAGTCAAGAACTCATGCAGACTTGTATTCCTGTATCCACGCAGTCACGTAAACCTGTGTACTAGAGGCTTCGTAGCTCTGTAGCCTCGCAGTCTCGTAAACTTGAAGATTCGTAGTCACGTAGTTCTGTAACCATGTGGTCTCATAGTCTCTTAGACTCGAAGAATTCTAGCCTAATATATTTGGAGCCAAAAGACTTTTGGGACCAAAAGACTGTAGGTGTCAATGACTGATGGAGCCAATGAATATTGGAGTCAATGAATATTGGAGCCATTGAATATTGGAGCCAATGAATATTGGAGCCAATGAATATTGGAACCAATGAATATTGCAGTCAATGACAAATTAATGTGCTTCCTTTTCGTCGATGGTGCTGCCTTTTCGTTGTCGGTGCTTCCAAATGTGCTTCCTTTTCGTTGGCGGTGCTGCCTTTTCTTTGTCGGTGCTTCCAAATGTGCTTCCTTTTCGTGGGCGGTGCTGCCTTTTCTTTGCCGGTGCTTCCAAATGTGCTTCCTTTTCGTTGGCGGTGCGGCCTTTTCGTTGATGGTGCTTCCTTTTCGTTGTCGGTGCTTCCAAATGTGCTGTCTTTTCTTTGGCGGTGCTGCCTTTTCGTTGTCGGTGCTTCCAAATGTGCTTCCTTTTCGTTGGCGGTGCTGCCTTTTCTTTGTCGGTGCTTCCAAATGTGCTTCCTTTTCGTTGGCGGTGCTGCCTTTTCTTTGTCGGTGCTTCCAAATGTGCTGCCTTTTCGTTGTCGGTGCTGCCTTTTCGTTGTCGGTGCTTCCAAATGTGCTGCCTTTTCGTTGTCGGTGCTGCCTTTTCGTTGTCGGTGCTTCCAAATGTGCTGCCTTTTCGTTGTCGGTGCTGCCTTTTCTTTGTCGGTGCTTCCAAATGTGCTTCCTTTTCGTGGGCGGTGCTGCCTTTTCTTTGCCGGTGCTTCCAAATGTGCTTCCTTTTCGTTGGTGGTGCGGCCTTTTCGTTGATGGTGCTTCCTTTTCGTTGTCGGTGCTTCCAAATGTGCTGTCTTTTCTTTGGCGGTGCTGCCTTTTCGTTGTCGGTGCTTCCAAATGTGCTTCCTTTTCGTTGGCGGTGCTGCCTTTTCTTTGTCGGTGCTTCCAAATGTGCTTCCTTTTCGTTGGCGGTGCTGCCTTTTCTTTGTCGGTGCTTCCAAATGTGCTGCCTTTTCGTTGTCGGTGCTGCCTTTTCGTTGTCGGTGCTTCCAAATGTGCTGCCTTTTCGTTGTCGGTGCTGCCTTTTCGTTGTCGGTGCTTCCAAATGTGCTGCCTTTTCGTTGTCGCTGCTGCCTTTTCGTTGTCGGTGCTTCCAAATGTGCTGCCTTTTCGTTGTCGGTGCTGCCTTTTCGTTGTTGGTGCTTCCAAATGTGCTGCCTTTTCGTTGTCGGTGCTGCCTTTTCGTTGTCGGTTTTGCCTTTTCGTTGTCGGTGCTTCCAAATGTGCTGCCTTTTCGTTGTCGGTGCTGCCTTTTCGTTGTCGGTGCTTCCAAATGTGCTGCCTTTTCGTTGATGGTCCTTCTATTTTTAATGTTGTTTTGACTCTGGTATTATAGTAAGTGGTTCTTGATTTGACTTGCGTATTATTCCATCCGGTGCATGTATATAAGCGAGTCCTAGACAGCAGGTCGCTCAGTTTGTTACTGTCGTCGACGGTGTAAGGATCACCTAGATTATTTCATCTGGTGAATAAGTCGCGTAATTACCTGTTCTTGAGAACTCGATGGCATATTTACCGACTTTAACGTCGTACTCGATGGACGTTGTATCATCGTCTACGGGAACCTTGACGACCGCGACGACAACGGTGGAGCAGATCCCGTTGGCAACGACGACGATGTCAACATTGGAAGAGATTTCAACAGATGTGATACCACCAGCAGAAGATAGCTTAATGACTACAGAGCTGGATGTGCAGGAAACCACGACGATCGACGATACGACCTCGATGGAGACTTCAATGGTTGCTGATTTGACAACTAGCGAACATCGGTGCTGTTACTGCGACAAGATTTTCTCAAACAACAGCAATGCTCGGTGACACGAGAGGAGCGAATGTGTCAAGAACCTATATCGTAAAATGTTTGTTTGTGAGAAATGTCATAAGCAGTTTGCCAGAAAAGATAATATGAAAACGCACATGAAGGCATGCAAAGGTCCTGCTGTGCGGCAGAAAGTAAAGGTTTCGGCGCAACAACGATGCATCGATGTGCATAAGAGTATGCCTGGAAATGGTACTACTGTTGCAACGCCTGTATCTGGATCAGGTCTGAAAGGCTCGTCTTCATCACCACGGTATCCCTGCAGCTACTGTGATGCGTCGTTCGCATTTTCCCATGATGCACGAAGACATGAGTGGAGCAAATGCACGAAGAATCCTTCTCGCATGAAGTTTCGCTGTGATGAGTGCCTTAAATGGTTTACTCGAATTGACAGTTTGCGACATCATGCGCAAAAATGTAAAGGTGGAGTCTGTGCTCCTACTGCTGAACTACCTGCCGACATTTCGACTCCTCGCTTTAGATTGGAGACACGAAAGCGTACAACCAAAAAAACGGATGCCCAGCAACCGATTGTTATGACGTCTGAACATGGAACTAAACCTAAGACTGTGTTCGGAGCATTACAAGTGAACGATAATGGCTTCTACTTGGCGCAGTCTGCATTTCGTGGAACGTTGAAAGACTACTATTATCTAAATACGTTTATTGAGACGAAGGACATATGTAATTTTCTTGACGATATCAGACAGAACATAATCAATCAGCTTACTGATGACGTAGCAACAAACGGACCTTTGAAGTATAACTTGTAGTTGGACTGTTTATATGGAAAGCCATATCCGTTCGATGACAAAGTGAAGAAGTGTGCATTCAAGACATCGGCTGCAGTAATTTACAGTTCTGACGATGTGAAGCAAACTGTTAAAAACGGTATCCAGAAAATCTGTCAAGAAAAGGAGGACTATGTCTGTAAAGGTTCTGGTTGGTCTCTGTCTAGTATAAACAGATTGGAGCTAAGAATTAGTCATTTCACGCCTATGCAGGGCTAAATATTTAAAAGATTGATGGCTTTCGCAAGTGATCCTGTAGTAGGATAGAAATTGTGTAATAAATATTATGTTTGTGAAAGAACTTGAGGTGTTTTATTTACGAACCTGTCATTTTTATGGTATTTTTACATAAAATTATTTTTGTATTGACCAGCGATCGAACCAAGTTTCGAACCACTCATTGCTTGAATGAGTAAATTTTTTTTATGAATTTTAGAATTTTTCCCGAATTTCTAGCATTAAATTAATGGATTTCCAATATGGTGGTCTTGATGTCTGATAGGATGATGGTCGTAGAGGATTTAAAGTCTCTTTACGAATGTTGAACATGGTTTATTGAAATTATTATTTTTTTTACATAAAATTACACATTATTGCATCGATCGGGTATCGAACCGAGGACAGGAGCGGATCGAATCAATATGTAAATTAATGAGTGATTTATTTAATGAATTTTGGAACTTTTCTCGCATCTCTAGCTAAATAATTATGGATTTTCAAGATGGCGTCCAAATTTCAAGATGGCGGGTAGTAGGTGTATATAGTTCATATGAGCACAGGGGAGGGGGGAGGGGGATTCGGGGATTCGAGGCGGCTATCTTGGATTAAGCCACTTCCGGCAGCCATCTTGGATGACGTCACTTCCAGCGGCCATCTTGGATGACGTCACTTCCGGCGACCATCTTGGATTACATCAAGTCCGGCGGCCATTTTGTTTTCTAGAACATTCCACCATTTTGAGTTTCGTCTGCCATCTTGAAAATCTTTATTTATTATCCGATTTTAATGGAAAAAAAAATTTAAAATTAAAAAACATTAAATAATCAAATTTTTTAAATAAAATTAAAAAAAAATATTATTTAATAAAATTTTAATTAAAAATCTACGCATCGAACACCCCACTCCTCTAAATTACAAATACATCATCTAGCACCCCCACCCCTCTGTTACAATAACATCGTCATCGAACGCCCCACTCATCCCTTTTTACAATTTTTCGTTACACCACATTCTTTAAAATAAATTTATTATCAAAATAAAAAATATGTACCATCGTTGTCTGCGGAGGCAGCCATCTTATTTAGTGGAGACCGCCATCTTGATTTCATCTGATGGATGTCGTCATCAGGTGTAGGTTTATAAAGTACGTTAGTGTATATAAGGTCGAGTTACAATTCTCTACCAACATTGTTATGAACCTTATAGATCAAAATCCACAGAATCCACAAAATACTCAAAATCCACAAAATCCACAGTCATTTTGTTGTTGTAACCGACATTTTTTCTTAAAGTCTTATCACTTATAGGTTTTAACTAAAATATATGTTATTAATACTATCGTTGTGGATGCGATAGTTAAAGTAATGATAATTTAAAAAACATTTATCACTCCATCTTAGCGGACCAGAAATTTTTCAGAGTCCTAACTCACAAGTAATATTCTCTTCTCATGTTTGCGTACTAGTGTTTTAAAAGCTGCATGGAAGCAGATATTTTAATGTTTGTGTATAATTACATTTCACCATTCTGTAAGACATTTAAAGGTATCAGTACCTCGTGGGATATTGGTTCTATATTAAAAATAATAAACAATATGTAGGTAAAATGGTATTTATTAAATTAATAACATATTTTACGCAACAAATATGGAGCAAAAACAGAAACTACACATCAAAAAACTGAAACTTTACAACAAAAATGGGAACTATACATCAAAAACATAAACTGTAAGTATAACAAAAATGGAAAACTGTACAACAAAAACGGAAACTGTACAGCAAAAACACAAACTGTACAACAAAATGAAAACTATAAAACAAAAAACAGAAAAACTATACAACAAATGGAAACAACTACCAACCTGCCAAACTATTTAAATCAAAAACTATTTACTGAAAAAAAAAAGTTATTCGTCGCCTCCAACATATCCGTGGGGGACTGTGTGGATACCATCTTCGCAGATCAGCCGTTTGTCGTCCTCCCACGTTATGGCCAGCTTATTGCTTTACTCAGTATAGAGTATGTGCTGACGGGAGCGAATTGCTCTAACGCCTGCCCTCATTGTGCAGTGGTCTTGCAGGGCATCCAGGTAGTCATCGAATGTTATGTGGTTTTTGACCACACATCGCTGGATGCCCTTGGCCTTTTTCTCGCTCTTACCACCGCACCTGTAGGCGTAGAGTTTAGCCCGTAGGCTTACAAACTCCTCCATCACTTCTCCCCCACATTCATCTTTGAATTTACCGACAACTTTCTCGTTGATGGGGGAGAAGCAAGGGTGGTCGGAAGGGTAGCAGCTGGTGTCGAATTTAGCCATCAGTGTAGGGTCGGCTTTGAGGTCATGGTAGAAATCATGCGTGTGAATCTCATACACAAAACTGTCTGTATCCATATACATCAGGTGAATATTGTCATGGTAACGGGGTTTCATGGTATTATAGTGGAAGTCGTACATGAGAGTCTTTGAAAGATCTAGTACGGCCAGTCCGGCATAAATCGGCTTGTCGAAAATGATGGTCTCGTGATTAAGGTGGACTAGAGACAAATTCGGTTCGTACATTGTACGGTCCTTGAAGGATGGACGACACACCAACTTCTTGAACCTCTTCTCAGAGCACACCAACTCCATTTTGAGCCTCCGCCTTTTATTTTCCATCAGTTTACCAAATGTCGAGTTCACAGCGAGCTTAAAGAACTCCTTCTCGAACTCGTTGGCTGCTGCTTTCCGCTTGTTGGTATTCAGTCGAATATAGGGTTCCAACCACGCCGACTGCTCAAACTGCAGGACTCGGTGTATCTTAGTCACTCTCAGCCCATGAGATACCGCTTGCTGTAGGTTTTTGTAGTGGACAATGTAGTGCTCTTTATTTTCCAGCGTTGTCATGAGCTTTGATTGTTTTGAGCCGGGCGGACACTGATTTACGGGGAGAAATGGCAGGTCTTTATGACTTTCGTGGAGCTCGGGAGGGTACTCCACATCACACTCAATAATGTAGCCTGTAGGAGAATCATCTGGGACAGACACGACATCAATTGATGTGTCTGCCCATTGGAAATGCCGAATTGGAAGCGGCAGACACATCGCCCACCCGTACAAATTATTTGCATCAATGTACTCCAGGAATGTGGATGGCTTGGATGCATCATATGTCTCAGGTATGTAGGAGTTATTGGCTACGCAATGACGTTTAATGCTTTGCGCTACTCCCCCCCTAATACCAGCCTCCACAAACATGTACATATCATAATCGGTAAGAAGCTCTAGCTGTACACCTGTGGTTCGAAGCATCGCATCGAAAGCGAACCCTGGACAAGAAATATAGTGAGACGGATCTAAACTATATGTCTCCAAACATATGGAACGGAAATTCTCGAATACATCCGCCAAAATCAGAACATCCGTCTTTAGGTACAAGTCAGCGTACTCCCCCAAAGTAGCACACTGAAACTTGTCCCAGACTTTCACCGCATGAGCGTACTCCATCTCTGAAATCATGGAATCAGTCAGACTATTGTAGAAATCATCGATGGATGGAAGACTAGTATCATCTAGTCGAGCAAAAGAATCCACAAAATCATACGGGAAGACACCCTTGCGGGTAACCAACTCCAACTCATCAGGCGCGAAAAACTCAGTAGTACTTATAAACTTGTCTGCAGGCAAGAACTCAGCGAGCGAAGCAAGACCCCGACTCATAAAACGGAACGTATCGACAAACTGAATGCTGAACTTATCATGTAACTTCTTGGAAAAAGTTATCAGCTTCTCTTCCGAATTAGGAATGATGAAGATGTCTTTACTATCATACCCCAACTTCCTGATAATGAAGTTCTGATCGTACGCCAGGTTGTGGAAGAACACAATCAACTTTTTCGGTCTGCGCCTGAGAAGGTTACAGTCATTACATGCAGGCCCAATAAATTCGCCGGTGAAGTGATTGTGGTCACGAACTTTCTTTACAACCCCTCCAAACTTTCCTCCACAGTAGCAACAACACCTTGCTTGCAGAAAAGCAGTGTTCTGTGCATGTGTGAGCGGAGTCATAGTAACATATGTAGAAAATATTTTCTGTACGTCATGTCCAATCTCCACAATGCGGGATATGAACTTATCCTCTGAGTCACAACCGCGATACAATTCAGGCTCTGATGGAAGTGCTGAAGTGAGGTGTGCAGGAATGACGGTATTATCAGCTTTCACGTAAATGCAGTAGCTGTATGCCTTATGCTTTTGGTACTGCAGCGTGTATGACTCATCAGGATTCGGGTGACACGTATGTATTTTCTCTAGAATAGCTTCAAAGTCGCAATATACCACGATGGGCATCTTGTCACTGTGATGGAAGTTTTTGAACTGCAGAACAGGAGGCAAGCCATTCTGATCGGGCGATGGCATCTCCATCCTAACAGCAGCATGCTGTTTGCAGAGCTCACGGTGTTTTTCCAAACACTGAAGACCAGTGAGCCCGCTAACCCTATCCTGATCATCATAATGCTTGAAGCATCTTTTACAAACATGAATAGCGTCGTGATGTGTAGTGAGTTGGGACCGAACCAGGGCAGAAAAATTAGTTATGTATGTGAAATGGGATGAATCGTCATTGACCAAGAGCAGAAGATCGAAATGATTTTCTTTTTCTTCAGGAGCGACTCGTGCAGGAACAACATTCAGATTCTCGTAGATGCTGTAGATGTTGATGGAGACTCCAGGGTTCTGTTTTTCGAACAGTGGTATTTGCTTGATTGGAGTAGGAAACTCGATGTTCGTGAAGTTGAACTTCCCCTCCAAGTCATGGTAGCGCTGATTGACACGATCAGGATTCCGTCCTTCCACGTACTTCACAAGAATTGACCACTTAAAGCACATGTGGTCTTCTAGATTTTGCGGATTTATCACTGCGTATTTGTCTTTGATGCATGTAGGTAATTCGATGTAGGAGCTGGCACGGAGTGGATCGAGCTTGTTTATTCGTAGTTGAAGTCGCTTAACGACCGACAAAGTCCATCCGGACCCCTTCCCCATATAGTCTTCCTCCTCCTTGCAGATCTTAGAGATGGAATCGACAACTGCCTCCTCCACCTCATGAACTGCGTAGAGGGGGACATTCATGGTTTTGAAGGCCCTCTTGTCTTCACTGGCATCTACTGGTTTTTCGTAGGCGCACTCGAGCACGATATTGAATTTGAGAGGTCCGTTCTCTTCAATCTCCTCCACAAGTTGGTTTATTATTTTGTTCTTGATGGAGTCCAGGTACGTACAAATATCCTTGGCAGAACTTGACGTATTTTCTGCCACGTACGTCTTCAAGTTACCCTTGAAACCCACTTCGGCGGTGATGAAGCCGTGGGTATTGGACAAACCAGTCCCGGTCACCACCTTTGTTCGGCTGGTCGAAGGCTTGGGCGTAACTGCAGGCTTAACTGCTACCATCCTCTGCTTCTTTGTTGGAGGCGGAGCAGGGCCCTTGCATACCTTGATGTGAGCTTTTAACTTATCAGCCCTGGCGAACTCCTTAGCACAGTTGTCGCAGGTATGTGCTATGCGGTTTGGGTTAAGACCGCAAGCCGACTTCTCATGTCGTCTAGCAAAATCAGCACGGGCGAAGGTCTTGTAGCAGAAGCTACACCGCATGCCTGATGTCGTAGCAACAGCTCCAGCACATGATGCAAGGTGCTGCTGCATCTTATCGCTGCGTGCGACCATCTTTCCACATAGGTGGCACTGCTGGTGGTCACGATGCTGGTTCTTAGCACACTGACGCTCGTGCCGGTAGCGGTTGTGGCCTGCCGTGAATGTAGCAGAGCAGAAACGGCATTTCTGAACAGTAGACGACATCATCACGACAATCGGTAGACTGGTCTCAACGTACGGAACACGCAACGGTAACTCGACGCACGGAGAACTATAACAAAAGAATTAAGAATACAATGTAGCTAGATGTTAACACGAAAAAGTTGCAAACATAACCTCAAAACTCTAGCCCTTAAGCTTACTAACCTAAACTGATAGCAATGTAACTAAATAAAAAGGTTGCAAATGTAACCTCAAAACTCTAGCACTCAAGCTTACTAACCTTAACTGATAGCAATGACACTAAATAAAAAAAGTTGCAAACATAACCTTATAACTTTAGCCCTCAAGCTTACTAACCTAAACTACTAGCAATGTTACTAAATAAAAAAAGTTGTAAACATAACCTCAAAGCTACTCCTTCAGGTACAATCCTAAAAAAATGCTAGAATATTTAAAGTACTGATAAAAGTTAAAGCTGAAAAATATTCAATGCTAACTAAAAATGATTGATTACATAACCTCAAAACTACTCTAATTCACACTCCAAAAATGCTAGAATATTTAAAGTAGATACTGATAAAAGTTTAAACTGAAAAAAAAAATTCTGGCTACCTACATATAAGTGTACAGAGAAAAAACTAGCTAGCTGATAACCTACAAAAAAGCTGAGAAACATTCAATGTTAACGAAACATGTAACATACCTCAGAAAACTATGAAGTGGAGCTGTAGAACACGAAGTAGCGTTGGCGGTAGAAATCGTGGTAGCAGCGAAACTCACACACGAACTAGCTCACTCAAACTCTAAGAACACACTGAAGCTCCGACAGCTAATCCCGGCCTTTTATAGCCTCGGACCTGCCTGTTCTTGGAAAAACCATTAGGAACAGAGTATTTCTGTTGTATCCGTCAATAGGAATGTAGTACATGAAAGTACCATTGTCTTCGGAAAAACCCAGCATGACTCATTTGCATGTCGTAGCAGGTCTGTGAGGGGTGGGGTTAGAAATGTAACCTGACAGCCAAACATGGGAAACCATTCTCGGGTAAAACCACTAATGACCTAGGTGATTAGAGATTAGGGCGCGAGGCACTGCCTGCATCGTGACTCATCACTCAGGAATGTCGCCTCGCAGTGCCGAGTGGACCCAAACAATAGACTTGACCGTGCATGTCACGACAGGTACATTAGTCCGCGACTTTGTAGCGCCATGAGGCGCTCAGGAATGTCTGAGCCTGCCACAAACAGCTCGTCAAAGTGTCATCTCGAAGCACTCGAGCTGCAGTCATGACGCGCATGCTACAACAGGCCCGCTAGTCACCGACTTCGTGGCGCCAAGCTGACACTCGGGTAGACAGGTAGCTAAATGATAATACTAGTAATGCAAGGAAATAAATAATCGGGTATGTTTAATACATTTATTTAAAAGTAAGAACACATTACAAAACTAAAACATTAAAACTTTATTCTACATTTATTATGACCAACATTCGTTTAAAAATTTTTAGCATTTCATTGCGAACAATCAGTTGAACATCTACAGTATGACACAATTTGCTGATGTTCCAGGAACCAACCCTTTTCACAAACATTTAAGGAGACATTCCTTAAGCTCTCTTTTCATTGGTCAAATAAAACATCTCACTCTCTTTCCCTTTTGCAACGATGCTGCTTCATCATCACGCTAAAATTCTGTAAGACCAAAAAAAATTTACTTCTCTTAAACCTTACGGTAGAAATTTCATCCTAGGTTGCTGTTACTGCATCTAGAAATTAAAAATTATATTATCTCATACAGGTTTTATTTACATGTTAGATTTAACCATCCTACCACACACACGCACACACATGCACACACTTACACACACATGCGTGCGCATGCGTGCACTGAGATGAAATACATACTTGCCCACATAATGTACTTTTATTTACAAAGGCAACATATTAAAACACGTAATATTTAAATTTTGTGTAGATTGGACGGTACCAGACACCATACTGCAAAACGAGCGGACAACACTCGAGTCTTTACTAGGATTGGGCTGACGGATTGCCTCTGGAACGCCCCTGTTGCCTTCAACGACTCGGAATTAATACTTTTATCCATCAAAAAACAACAGTTTAACTAAGCAAAAATACACCCCACACCCCTCAAAAAATTGTTATTACACAAGGCATAATTTACATGGCAGGAGACCGCGCATGCGAAGTGCGCAGCTTCAGGTTAGAAATATTGATTAAAATAACTGCTAAATATGCTAATTTGTTTATGAAAAAATTGCACATGAAATACAGACACTTGGTTATTTACACACACATACATACATACATACATACATACACACACCCTGCATGGCTTCAGAAGGAAGTACGATATTTTGAAAACCAATCAAGACTTACATTTGTTTATGAAAAGGAGATAAAAATTAAAATATTTTCAAAGTTAATTTTAGAGATGAAACATCATGTGCAAGTCCTTGCATGCGAGAACATTTTATTACGCAATTATCTTCATTTTTCTCAAACCATAGGTCTGATGTCTGGATAAAACACAAATCTCATACTTAACATATGTACTACGAGATGACTGCACGCCAGTCCAAGCCCCCTGCGCTTAGAGACGAAACTGCACTAGCAACGTTAGCAAGCATTGCAATTATATCGCTTCACTAATGCAGATTCACCTCTGACTAGGTGGACCTCCTGAAACAGTAAACATAGGACAGTGAAACACATTAAAATAATGCATTTCAAAATATTTGAATAATATAAAACACTGCATATTTCTCGAAAATCACCACGCAACTGACTGCCCTTTCAATCACAATTCTGCGAATGCTATCACAGAATGCTATATTTAAAAAGAAAGGATCATTCATTCCTTCATTATAGAACACAGTAATACATCACATGAAGAGAAACAAAAAAGGCACACACTTCGTTCTTAGACTCGTGCCGCCTCCTCGACAGAGAGAAAAGGTTTACACATAAAATAGTATATATTTCTTTTCCAGCGATGAAGCTGTACTAATATCACCTTGACAAGCTTAGATGATCTAGGGAGAGACAAAGTAAATATATTAACAAAAAAAGTCGACTAAAAATCATTTACAAACAAAATACTTAATATTCCTTCGATTACATATTTTTCTCAATTTAATAAATGAGAGAACAAAAACATTTGCTTAAATCACTATTTATCAATTTTAAACTCTCGTGTACATCAGGAAAATATATGTAGTATCAGTCATTATTAGTTGTAATGTAAAAAATGCAAAACAGTTTCTTTGTGGGGTGTGGAATGCTCACTCACGATCGAAAAAAGGAGGGGCTTTGCTGTAACACAAGGGGAGGGGGAAACCATCTTGAAAGTTGACGTTTCTCATATATTTGGATATATAGTAATCAAGCAAGTAATAACATTTGGTGGTATAATCTCCGTCTGATTAAAGTTTATTTGCTAACATGAATTCACAAATTAAACGAATTTCTAAATACATTTGCTTATCTTTTATAACAAAAAATGCACATATTGATTGTTTTATCATGAATAACCAGGAGAACACTAAAAAACCAATGAAATTCTCGCCAATAATAACCAACAGCACACGAACAATAGAAAAAAAACGATTTGTCAGTAATAACATGAAGCATGCGGAGAAAATCATCAAATTTTTTTTTTCATGTGCTTCTGCTTTTTTTACCTGACAAGACTTTATAGGTATTCTACCTGTACTGATGGTTATTCTTGACCATATTTAGGTGATTTTCTCCGCATGCTTCATGTTATTACTGACAAATCGTTTTTTTTCTATTGTTCGTGTGCTGTTGGTTATTATTGGCGAGAATTTCGTTGGTTTTTTAGTGTTCTCCTGGTTATTCATGATAAAACAATCAATATGTGCATTTTTTGTTATAAAAGATAAGCAAATGTATTTAGAAATTCGTTTAATTTGTGAATTCATGTTAGAAAATAAACTTTAATCAGACGGAGATTATACCACCAAATGTTATTACTTGCTTGATTACTATATATCCAAATATATGAGAAACGTCAACTTTCAAGATGGTTTCCCCCTCCCCTTGTGTTACAGCAAAGCCCCTCCTTTTTTCGATCGTGAGTGAGCATTCCACACCCCACAAAGAAACTGTTTTGCATTTTTTACATTACAACTAATAATGACTGATACTACATATATTTTCCTGATGTACACGAGAGTTTAAAATTGATAAATAGTGATTTAAGCAAATGTTTTTGTTCTCTCATTTATTAAATTGAGAAAAATATGTAATCGAAGGAATATTAAGTATTTTGTTTGTAAATGATTTTTAGTCGACTTTTTTTGTTAATATATTTACTTTGTCTCTCCCTAGATCATCTAAGCTTGTCAAGGTGATATTAGTACAGCTTCATCGCTGGAAAAGAAATATATACTATTTTATGTGTAAACCTTTTCTCTCTGTCGAGGAGGCGGCACGAGTCTAAGAACGAAGTGTGTGCCTTTTTTGTTTCTCTTCATGTGATGTATTACTGTGTTCTATAATGAAGGAATGAATGATCCTTTCTTTTTAAATATAGCATTCTGTGATAGCATTCGCAGAATTGTGATTGAAAGGGCAGTCAGTTGCGTGGTGATTTTCGAGAAATATGCAGTGTTTTATATTATTCAAATATTTTGAAATGCATTATTTTAATGTGTTTCACTGTCCTATGTTTACTGTTTCAGGAGGTCCACCTAGTCAGAGGTGAATCTGCATTAGTGAAGCGATATAATTGCAATGCTTGCTAACGTTGCTAGTGCAGTTTCGTCTCTAAGCGCAGGGGGCTTGGACTGGCGTGCAGTCATCTCGTAGTACATATGTTAAGTATGAGATTTGTGTTTTATCCAGACATCAGACCTATGGTTTGAGAAAAATGAAGATAATTGCGTAATAAAATGTTCTCGCATGCAAGGACTTGCACATGATGTTTCATCTCTAAAATTAACTTTGAAAATATTTTAATTTTTATCTCCTTTTCATAAACAAATGTAAGTCTTGATTGGTTTTCAAAATATCGTACTTCCTTCTGAAGCCATGCAGGGTGTGTGTATGTATGTATGTATGTATGTATGTGTGTGTAAATAACCAAGTGTCTGTATTTCATGTGCAATTTTTTCATAAACAAATTAGCATATTTAGCAGTTATTTTAATCAATATTTCTAACCTGAAGCTGCGCACTTCGCATGCGCGGTCTCCTGCCATGTAAATTATGCCTTGTGTAATAACAATTTTTTGAGGGGTGTGGGGTGTATTTTTGCTTAGTTAAACTGTTGTTTTTTGATGGATAAAAGTATTAATTCCGAGTCGTTGAAGGCAACAGGGGCGTTCCAGAGGCAATCCGTCAGCCCAATCCTAGTAAAGACTCGAGTGTTGTCCGCTCGTTTTGCAGTATGGTGTCTGGTACCGTCCAATCTACACAAAATTTAAATATTACGTGTTTTAATATGTTGCCTTTGTAAATAAAAGTACATTATGTGGGCAAGTATGTATTTCATCTCAGTGCACGCATGCGCACGCATGTGTGTGTAAGTGTGTGCATGTGTGTGCGTGTGTGTGGTAGGATGGTTAAATCTAACATGTAAATAAAACCTGTATGAGATAATATAATTTTTAATTTCTAGATGCAGTAACAGCAACCTAGGATGAAATTTCTACCGTAAGGTTTAAGAGAAGTAAATTTTTTTTGGTCTTACAGAATTTTAGCGTGATGATGAAGCAGCATCGTTGCAAAAGGGAAAGAGAGTGAGATGTTTTATTTGACCAATGAAAAGAGAGCTTAAGGAATGTCTCCTTAAATGTTTGTGAAAAGGGTTGGTTCCTGGAACATCAGCAAATTGTGTCATACTGTAGATGTTCAACTGATTGTTCGCAATGAAATGCTAAAAATTTTTAAACGAATGTTGGTCATAATAAATGTAGAATAAAGTTTTAATGTTTTAGTTTTGTAATGTGTTCTTACTTTTAAATAAATGTATTAAACATACCCGATTATTTATTTCCTTGCATTACTAGTATTATCATTTAGCTACCTGTCTACCCGAGTGTCAGCTTGGCGCCACGAAGTCGGTGACTAGCGGGCCTGTTGTAGCATGCGCGTCATGACTGCAGCTCGAGTGCTTCGAGATGACACTTTGACGAGCTGTTTGTGGCAGGCTCAGACATTCCTGAGCGCCTCATGGCGCTACAAAGTCGCGGACTAATGTACCTGTCGTGACATGCACGGTCAAGTCTATTGTTTGGGTCCACTCGGCACTGCGAGGCGACATTCCTGAGTGATGAGTCACGATGCAGGCAGTGCCTCGCGCCCTAATCTCTAATCACCTAGGTCATTAGTGGTTTTACCCGAGAATGGTTTCCCATGTTTGGCTGTCAGGTTACATTTCTAACCCCACCCCTCACAGACCTGCTACGACATGCAAATGAGTCATGCTGGGTTTTTCCGAAGACAATGGTACTTTCATGTACTACATTCCTATTGACGGATACAACAGAAATACTCTGTTCCTAATGGTTTTTCCAAGAACAGGCAGGTCCGAGGCTATAAAAGGCCGGGATTAGCTGTCGGAGCTTCAGTGTGTTCTTAGAGTTTGAGTGAGCTAGTTCGTGTGTGAGTTTCGCTGCTACCACGATTTCTACCGCCAACGCTACTTCGTGTTCTACAGCTCCACTTCATAGTTTTCTGAGGTATGTTACATGTTTCGTTAACATTGAATGTTTCTCAGCTTTTTTGTAGGTTATCAGCTAGCTAGTTTTTTCTCTGTACACTTATATGTAGGTAGCCAGAATTTTTTTTTTCAGTTTAAACTTTTATCAGTATCTACTTTAAATATTCTAGCATTTTTGGAGTGTGAATTAGAGTAGTTTTGAGGTTATGTAATCAATCATTTTTAGTTAGCATTGAATATTTTTCAGCTTTAACTTTTATCAGTACTTTAAATATTCTAGCATTTTTTTAGGATTGTACCTGAAGGAGTAGCTTTGAGGTTATGTTTACAACTTTTTTTATTTAGTAACATTGCTAGTAGTTTAGGTTAGTAAGCTTGAGGGCTAAAGTTATAAGGTTATGTTTGCAACTTTTTTTATTTAGTGTCATTGCTATCAGTTAAGGTTAGTAAGCTTGAGTGCTAGAGTTTTGAGGTTACATTTGCAACCTTTTTATTTAGTTACATTGCTATCAGTTTAGGTTAGTAAGCTTAAGGGCTAGAGTTTTGAGGTTATGTTTGCAACTTTTTCGTGTTAACATCTAGCTACATTGTATTCTTAATTCTTTTGTTATAGTTCTCCGTGCGTCGAGTTACCGTTGCGTGTTCCGTACGTTGAGACCAGTCTACCGATTGTCGTGATGATGTCGTCTACTGTTCAGAAATGCCGTTTCTGCTCTGCTACATTCACGGCAGGCCACAACCGCTACCGGCACGAGCGTCAGTGTGCTAAGAACCAGCATCGTGACCACCAGCAGTGCCACCTATGTGGAAAGATGGTCGCACGCAGCGATAAGATGCAGCAGCACCTTGCATCATGTGCTGGAGCTGTTGCTACGACATCAGGCATGCGGTGTAGCTTCTGCTACAAGACCTTCGCCCGTGCTGATTTTGCTAGACGACATGAGAAGTCGGCTTGCGGTCTTAACCCAAACCGCATAGCACATACCTGCGACAACTGTGCTAAGGAGTTCGCCAGGGCTGATAAGTTAAAAGCTCACATCAAGGTATGCAAGGGCCCTGCTCCGCCTCCAACAAAGAAGCAGAGGATGGTAGCAGTTAAGCCTGCAGTTACGCCCAAGCCTTCGACCAGCCGAACAAAGGTGGTGACCGGGACTGGTTTGTCCAATACCCACGGCTTCATCACCGCCGAAGTGGGTTTCAAGGGTAACTTGAAGACGTACGTGGCAGAAAATACGTCAAGTTCTGCCAAGGATATTTGTACGTACCTGGACTCCATCAAGAACAAAATAATAAACCAACTTGTGGAGGAGATTGAAGAGAACGGACCTCTCAAATTCAATATCGTGCTCGAGTGCGCCTACGAAAAACCAGTAGATGCCAGTGAAGACAAGAGGGCCTTCAAAACCATGAATGTCCCCCTCTACGCAGTTCATGAGGTGGAGGAGGCAGTTGTCGATTCCATCTCTAAGATCTGCAAGGAGGAGGAAGACTATATGGGGAAGGGGTCCGGATGGACTTTGTCGGTCGTTAAGCGACTTCAACTACGAATAAACAAGCTCGATCCACTCCGTGCCAGCTCCTACATCGAATTACCTACATGCATCAAAGACAAATACGCAGTGATAAATCCGCAAAATCTAGAAGACCACATGTGCTTTAAGTGGTCAATTCTTGTGAAGTACGTGGAAGGACGGAATCCTGATCGTGTCAATCAGCGCTACCATGACTTGGAGGGGAAGTTCAACTTCACGAACATCGAGTTTCCTACTCCAATCAAGCAAATACCACTGTTCGAAAAACAGAACCCTGGAGTCTCCATCAACATCTACAGCATCTACGAGAATCTGAATGTTGTTCCTGCACGAGTCGCTCCTGAAGAAAAAGAAAATCATTTCGATCTTCTGCTCTTGGTCAATGACGATTCATCCCATTTCACATACATAACTAATTTTTCTGCCCTGGTTCGGTCCCAACTCACTACACATCACGACGCTATTCATGTTTGTAAAACATGCTTCAAGCATTATGATGATCAGGATAGGGTTAGCGGGCTCACTGGTCTTCAGTGTTTGGAAAAACACCGTGAGCTCTGCAAACAGCATGCTGCTGTTAGGATGGAGATGCCATCGCCCGATCAGAATGGCTTGCTTCCTGTTCTGCAGTTCAAAAACTTCCATCACAGTGACAAGATGCCCATCGTGGTATATTGCGACTTTGAAGCTATTCTAGAGAAAATACATACGTGTCACCCGAATCCTGATGAGTCATACACGCTGCAGTACCAAAAGCATAAGGCATACAGCTACTGCATTTACGTGAAAGCTGATAATACCGTCATTCCTGCACACCTCACTTCAGCACTTCCATCAGAGCCTGAATTGTATCGCGGTTGTGACGCAGAGGATAAGTTCATATCCCGCATTGTGGAGATTGGACATGACGTACAGAAAATATTTTCTACATATGTTACTATGACTCCGCTCACACATGCACAGAACACTGCTTTTCTGCAAGCAAGGTGTTGTTGCTACTGTGGAGGAAAGTTTGGAGGGGTTGTAAAGAAAGTTCGTGACCACAATCACTTCACCGGCGAATTTATTGGGCCTGCATGTAATGACTGTAACCTTCTCAGGCGCAGACCGAAAAAGTTGATTGTGTTCTTCCACAACCTGGCGTACGATCAGAACTTCATTATCAGGAAGTTGGGGTATGATAGTAAAGACATCTTCATCATTCCTAATTCGGAAGAGAAGCTGATAACTTTTTCCAAGAAGTTACATGATAAGTTCAGCATTCAGTTTGTCGATACGTTCCGTTTTATGAGTCGGGGTCTTGCTTCGCTCGCTGAGTTCTTGCCTGCAGACAAGTTTATAAGTACTACTGAGTTTTTCGCGCCTGATGAGTTGGAGTTGGTTACCCGCAAGGGTGTCTTCCCGTATGATTTTGTGGATTCTTTTGCTCGACTAGATGATACTAGTCTTCCATCCATCGATGATTTCTACAATAGTCTGACTGATTCCATGATTTCAGAGATGGAGTACGCTCATGCGGTGAAAGTCTGGGACAAGTTTCAGTGTGCTACTTTGGGGGAGTATGCTGACTTGTACCTAAAGACGGATGTTCTGATTTTGGCGGATGTATTCGAGAATTTCCGTTCCATATGTTTGGAGACATATAGTTTAGATCCGTCTCACTATATTTCTTGTCCAGGGTTCGCTTTCGATGCGATGCTTCGAACCACAGGTGTACAGCTAGAGCTTCTTACCGATTATGATATGTACATGTTTGTGGAGGCTGGTATTAGGGGGGGAGTAGCGCAAAGCATTAAACGTCATTGCGTAGCCAATAACTCCTACATACCTGAGACATATGATGCATCCAAGCCATCCACATTCCTGGAGTACATTGATGCAAATAATTTGTACGGGTGGGCGATGTGTCTGCCGCTTCCAATTCGGCATTTCCAATGGGCATACACATCAATTGATGTCGTGTCTGTCCCAGATGATTCTCCTACAGGCTACATTATTGAGTGTGATGTTGAGTACCCTCCCGAGCTCCACGAAAGTCATAAAGACCTGCCATTTCTCCCCGTAAATCAGTGTCCGCCCGGCTCAAAACAATCAAAGCTCATGACAACGCTGGAAAATAAAGAGCACTACATTGTCCACTACAAAAACCTACAGCAAGCGGTATCTCATGGGCTGAGAGTGACTAAGATACACCGAGTCCTGCAGTTTGAGCAGTCGGCGTGGTTGGAACCCTATATTCGACTGAATACCAACAAGCGGAAAGCAGCAGCCAACGAGTTCGAGAAGGAGTTCTTTAAGCTCGCTGTGAACTCGACATTTGGTAAACTGATGGAAAATAAAAGGCGGAGGCTCAAAATGGAGTTGGTGTGCTCTGAGAAGAGGTTCAAGAAGTTGGTGTGTCGTCCATCCTTCAAGGACCGTACAATGTACGAACCGAATTTGTCTCTAGTCCACCTTAATCACGAGACCATCATTTTCGACAAGCCGATTTATGCCGGACTGGCCGTACTAGATCTTTCAAAGACTCTCATGTACGACTTCCACTATAATACCATGAAACCCCGTTACCATGACAATATTCACCTGATGTATATGGATACAGACAGTTTTGTGTATGAGATTCACACGCATGATTTCTACCATGACCTCAAAGCCGACCCTACACTGATGGCTAAATTCGACACCAGCTGCTACCCTTCCGACCACCCTTGCTTCTCCCCCATCAACGAGAAAGTTGTCGGTAAATTCAAAGATGAATGTGGGGGAGAAGTGATGGAGGAGTTTGTAAGCCTACGGGCTAAACTCTACGCCTACAGGTGCGGTGGTAAGAGCGAGAAAAAGGCCAAGGGCATCCAGCGATGTGTGGTCAAAAACCACATAACATTCGATGACTACCTGGATGCCCTGCAAGACCACTGCACAATGAGGGCAGGCGTTAGAGCAATTCGCTCCCGTCAGCACATACTCTATACTGAGTAAAGCAATAAGCTGGCCATAACGTGGGAGGACGACAAACGGCTGATCTGCGAAGATGGTATCCACACAGTCCCCCACGGATATGTTGGAGGCGACGAATAACTTTTTTTTTTCAGTAAATAGTTTTTGATTTAAATAGTTTGGCAGGTTGGTAGTTGTTTCCATTTGTTGTATAGTTTTTCTGTTTTTTGTTTTATAGTTTTCATTTTGTTGTACAGTTTGTGTTTTTGCTGTACAGTTTCCGTTTTTGTTGTACAGTTTTCCATTTTTGTTATACTTACAGTTTATGTTTTTGATGTATAGTTCCCATTTTTGTTGTAAAGTTTCAGTTTTTTGATGTGTAGTTTCTGTTTTTGCTCCATATTTGTTGCGTAAAATATGTTATTAATTTAATAAATACCATTTTACCTACATATTGTTTATTATTTTTAATATAGAACCAATATCCCACGAGGTACTGATACCTTTAAATGTCTTACAGAATGGTGAAATGTAATTATACACAAACATTAAAATATCTGCTTCCATGCAGCTTTTAAAACACTAGTACGCAAACATGAGAAGAGAATATTACTTGTGAGTTAGGACTCTGAAAAATTTCTGGTCCGCTAAGATGGAGTGATAAATGTTTTTTAAATTATCATTACTTTAACTATCGCATCCACAACGATAGTATTAATAACATATATTTTAGTTAAAACCTATAAGTGATAAGACTTTAAGAAAAAATGTCGGTTACAACAACAAAATGACTGTGGATTTTGTGGATTTTGAGTATTTTGTGGATTCTGTGGATTTTGATCTATAAGGTTCATAACAATGTTGGTAGAGAATTGTAACTCGACCTTATATACACTAACGTACTTTATAAACCTACACCTGATGACGACATCCATCAGATGAAATCAAGATGGCGGTCTCCACTAAATAAGATGGCTGCCTCCGCAGACAACGATGGTACATATTTTTTATTTTGATAATAAATTTATTTTAAAGAATGTGGTGTAACGAAAAATTGTAAAAAGGGATGAGTGGGGCGTTCGATGACGATGTTATTGTAACAGAGGGGTGGGGGTGCTAGATGATGTATTTGTAATTTAGAGGAGTGGGGTGTTCGATGCGTAGATTTTTAATTAAAATTTTATTAAATAATATTTTTTTTAATTTTATTTAAAAAATTTGATTATTTAATGTTTTTTAATTTTAATTTTTTTTTTCCATTAAAATCGGATAATAAATAAAGATTTTCAAGATGGCAGACGAAACTCAAAATGGTGGAATGTTCTAGAAAACAAAATGGCCGCCGGACTTGATGTAATCCAAGATGGTCGCCGGAAGTGACGTCATCCAAGATGGCCGCTGGAAGTGACGTCATCCAAGATGGCTGCCGGAAGTGGCTTAATCCAAGATAGCCGCCTCGAATCCCCGAATCCCCCTCCCCCCTCCCCTGTGCTCATATGAACTATATACACCTACTACCCGCCATCTTGAAATTTGGACGCCATCTTGAAAATCCATAATTATTTAGCTAGAGATGCGAGAAAAGTTCCAAAATTCATTAAATAAATCACTCATTAATTTACATATTGATTCGATCCGCTCCTGTCCTCGGTTCGATACCCGATCGATGCAATAATGTGTAATTTTATGTAAAAAAAATAATAATTTCAATAAACCATGTTCAACATTCGTAAAGAGACTTTAAATCCTCTACGACCATCATCCTATCAGACATCAAGACCACCATATTGGAAATCCATTAATTTAATGCTAGAAATTCGGGAAAAATTCTAAAATTCATAAAAAAAATTTACTCATTCAAGCAATGAGTGGTTCGAAACTTGGTTCGATCGCTGGTCAATACAAAAATAATTTTATGTAAAAATACCATAAAAATGACAGGTTCGTAAATAAAACACCTCAAGTTCTTTCACAAACATAATATTTATTACACAATTTCTATCCTACTACAGGATCACTTGCGAAAGCCATCAATCTTTTAAATATTTAGCCCTGCATAGGCGTGAAATGACTAATTCTTAGCTCCAATCTGTTTATACTAGACAGAGACCAACCAGAACCTTTACAGACATAGTCCTCCTTTTCTTGACAGATTTTCTGGATACCGTTTTTAACAGTTTGCTTCACATCGTCAGAACTGTAAATTACTGCAGCCGATGTCTTGAATGCACACTTCTTCACTTTGTCATCGAACGGATATGGCTTTCCATATAAACAGTCCAACCACAAGTTATACTTCAAAGGTCCGTTTGTTGCTACGTCATCAGTAAGCTGATTGATTATGTTCTGTCTGATATCGTCAAGAAAATTACATATGTCCTTCGTCTCAATAAACGTATTTAGATAATAGTAGTCTTTCAACGTTCCACGAAATGCAGACTGCGCCAAGTAGAAGCCATTATCGTTCACTTGTAATGCTCCGAACACAGTCTTAGGTTTAGTTCCATGTTCAGACGTCATAACAATCGGTTGCTGGGCATCCGTTTTTTTGGTTGTACGCTTTCGTGTCTCCAATCTAAAGCGAGGAGTCGAAATGTCGGCAGGTAGTTCAGCAGTAGGAGCACAGACTCCACCTTTACATTTTTGCGCATGATGTCGCAAACTGTCAATTCGAGTAAACCATTTAAGGCACTCATCACAGCGAAACTTCATGCGAGAAGGATTCTTCGTGCATTTGCTCCACTCATGTCTTCGTGCATCATGGGAAAATGCGAACGACGCATCACAGTAGCTGCAGGGATACCGTGGTGATGAAGACGAGCCTTTCAGACCTGATCCAGATACAGGCGTTGCAACAGTAGTACCATTTCCAGGCATACTCTTATGCACATCGATGCATCGTTGTTGCGCCGAAACCTTTACTTTCTGCCGCACAGCAGGACCTTTGCATGCCTTCATGTGCGTTTTCATATTATCTTTTCTGGCAAACTGCTTATGACATTTCTCACAAACAAACATTTTACGATATAGGTTCTTGACACATTCGCTCCTCTCGTGTCACCGAGCATTGCTGTTGTTTGAGAAAATCTTGTCGCAGTAACAGCACCGATGTTCGCTAGTTGTCAAATCAGCAACCATTGAAGTCTCCATCGAGGTCGTATCGTCGATCGTCGTGGTTTCCTGCACATCCAGCTCTGTAGTCATTAAGCTATCTTCTGCTGGTGGTATCACATCTGTTGAAATCTCCTCCAATGTTGACGTCGTCGTCGTTGTCAATGGGATCTGCTCCACCATTATCGTCGCTGACGTCAAGGTTCCCGTAGACGATGGTACAACGTCCATCGAGTTCGACGTTAAAGTCGGTAAAGATGCCATCGAGTTCGCAAGAACAGGTAATTACGCGACTTATGCACCAGATGAAATAATCTAGGTGATCCTTACACCGTCGACGACAGTAACAAACTGAGCGACCTGCTGTCTAGGACTCGCTTATATACATGCACCGGATGGAATAATACGCAAGTCAAATCAAGAACAATTTACTATAATACTAGAGTCAAAACAACATTAAAAATAGAAGCACCATCAAAAAAGGCACCACATTTTGGACGCACCGCCAACGAAAATGCAGCACATTTGGAAGCACCGACAACGAAAGACAGCACATTTGGAAGCAACGACAACGAAAAGGCAGCACATTTGGAAGCACCGACAACGAAAAGGCAGCACATTTGGAAGCAACATCATCGAAAAGGCAGCACCATCATCGAAAAGGCAGCACATTTGGAAGCACCGACAATGAAAAGGCAACACATTTCGCGCCTTCAGATCCAAAGCTCCAACACGCAATGTACGCAATGTTCGCGCAATACATGCACATTACACGCAGGAAACGAAATGAAGAAATAGTACACACAGGAAACGGAACGTACACACAGGAAACGGAAAGAACACGTAATGTTCTCGCAATTGACGCACAGTACACGCAAAGTACACGCAACGTACGCAAAGTACATGCAATGTATGCAATGTACGCAATATACGCAATGTACACACAACGACTACGCTTCGTTCGCACAGGACAGGCATTTAATGAGAACATAGCACGTTTGGACGGAAATTCTATAAAACGAAGGCTCATTTAACGAAAAGGAGGCACATTCTCTCTCGTTCATTCAACTCGGTAGGATGCGATCGGCAATGATAAGTTAGGATATAATGTATCAGTAGTATACGAATGTATTTTCTAGATCTGGCGCTGGCGCGTGGAGCCGGAGCCGGTGTCCGCCATCTTGGATTCTGACGTCACGGCGGCCATCTTGGATGGTTGTGACCTTGAACTTTGACCTTGACCTTGAATTTGATCCTCAAAAATCGCCAAAATCCGCCAAAATTGGGCAAAATTTGCCCAAAATTCCTCAAAAATCGCCAAAATTTCCATTTCTGTGGAAAAAAGTTCCGCCAAAAAATCTCAAAAAATTCCACAAATTAAAAATTTCTCATTTCGAGGGGAAAATTTCCCGTTTCGAGGGAAAAATTCCCGTTTTTAGTCCTTAAAAATCCCAGCGGCTGAAAATTCCTAAAACTGGCTTAAGCATCCTTAACTCAAGCCTCAGTTAAGCCATTTCTAGGAATAAGGATACCATGACCGCCATCTTGAATTATGACGTCATCGTTGCAATTTCCGTTACGGCCGCCATCTTTAAATTTATTATCCGATTTTAATGAAAAAAAATTTAAAATTCATAAAACAAATTAAATAATAAAATTTTTAATAAAATATTTAAAAAACAAACATTTACGACACGGAGCTCGGAGTCCTCGGTTCGAACCCGACGAGTGCAAAAAAATAAAAATGGCGACCGATCCTTCCCCCGAGGTGGCTGCAGGCATACTGACTCCCACCACTTTTTATCATCATCTAGTATGACGTCATGGCCGCCATCTTGTCTTCGATGCTGGAAGCCATCTTCATTGTATCGTCGGCTAGAGTGCGCCGATGACATGTTAGTTTAATTCGTATCCGCAAGAGTGCAGTAATCATTTATTACTGTGACATCCGCCATCTTGTCATTTGGCCGCCATCTTGAAAATCCGTAATTATTTAGTTAGAAATTCGGGAAAAGTTCCAAAATTCATTAAATAAATCACTCATTAATTTACATATTGATTCCCGTCCTCGGTTCAATACCCGATCGTTGCAATAATGTTTAATCTTATGTAAAAAAAATAATTTAAATAAACCATGTTCAACATTCTTAAAGAGACTTTAAATCCTCTACTACCACCATCCTATCAGACATCAAGACCACCATATTGGAAATGTGTAATTTTAATGCTAGAGATCCGGGAAAAAGTTCAGAAATCATTAAATAAATTTCCGATCAATATACTGATTAATTAGATCGACTAAGATCCTTGGTACGATCTAGGATGATGCAAAAAAATTAAATATATCATCAATTTAACATAATAGTAACAGGTAGGAGGAATTAAACACCGCAAGTTCTTTTACAAACATAATATTTATTACATAATTTCTATTCTACTACAGGATCACTTACGAAAGCCAACAATCTTATAATCATTTAGTTCCGCAGCGGTGTGAAATGACTAATTCTTAGCTCCAATCGGTTTATACTAGACAGAGTCCAGCCAGAATCTTTACAGACATAGTCCACCTCTTCTTGACAGAGTTTCTGGATACCGTTTTTAACAGTTTGCATCACATCGTTAGAACTGTAAATTACTGCAGCAGATGTCTTGAATGCACACTTCTTCACTTCGTCATCGAACGGATATGGCTTTCCATATATACAGTCCAACCACAAGTTATATTTCAAAGGTCCGTTTGTTGCTACATCATCAGTAAGCTGATTGATTATCTTCTGTCTGATATCGTCAAGAAAATTACAAATGTCCTTCGACTCACCGAACGTATTTAGATAATAGTAGTCTTTCAACGTTCCACGAAATGCAGACTGCGCCAAGTAGAAGCCATTATCGTTCACTTGTAATGCTACGAACACAGTCTTAGGTTTAGTTCCATGTTCAGACGTCATAACAATCGGTTGCTGGGCATCTGTTTTTTTGGTTGTACGCTTTCGTGTCTCCAATCTAAAGCGAGGAGTCGAAATGTCGGCAGGTAGTTCAGCAGTAGGAGCACAGACTCCACCTTTACATTTTTTCGCATGATGTCGCAAACTGTCAATTCGAGTAAACCATTTAAGGCACTCATCACATCGAAACTTCATGCGAGAAGGATTCTTCGCGCATTTGCTCCGCTCATGTCTTCGTGCATCATGGTAAAATGCGAACGACGTATCACAGTAGCTGCAAGGATACCGTGGTGATGAAGACGATCCTTTCAGACCCGATCCAGATACAGGCGTTGCAACAGTAGTACCATTTCCAGGCATTCTCTTATGCACATCGATGCATCGTTGTTGCGCCGAAACCTTTACTTTCTGCCGCACAGCAGGACCTTTGCATGCCTTCATGTGCGTTTTCATATTATCTTATCTGGCAAACTGCTTATGACATTTCTCACAAACAAACATTTTACGATATAGGTTCTTGGCACATTCGCTCCTCTCGTGTCGCCGAGCATTGCTGTTGTTTGAGAAAATCTTGTCACAGTAACAGCACCGATGTTCGCTAGTTGTCAAATCAGCATCCATTGAAGTCTCCATCGAGGTCGTATCGTCGATCGTCGTGGTTTCCTGCACATCCAGCTCAGTAGTCATTAAGCTATCTTCTGCTGGTGGTATCACATCTGTTGAAATCTCTTCCAATGTTGACATCGTCGTCGTTGCCAACGGGATCTGCTCCACCGTTGTCGTCGCGGTCGTCAAGGTTCCCGTAGACGATGATACAACGTCCATCGAGTACGACGTTAAAGTCGGTAAATATGCCATCGAGTTCTCAAGAACAGGTAATTATGCGACTTATTCACCAGATGAAATAATCTAGGTGATCCTTACACCGTCGACGACAGTAACAAACTGAGCGACCTGCTGTCTAGGACTCGCTTATATACATGCACCGGATGGAATAATACGCAAGTCAAATCAAGAACCACTTACTATAATACCAGAGTCAAAACAACATTAAAAATAGAAGGACCATCAACGAAAAGGCAGCACATTTGGAAGCACTGACAACGAAAAGGCAGCACCGACAACGAAAAGGCAGCACATTTGGAAGCACCGACAACGAAAAGGCAAAACCGACAACGAAAAGGCAGCACCGACAACGAAAAGGCAGCACATTTGGAAGCACCAACAACGAAAAGGCAGCACCGACAACGAAAAGGCAGCACATTTGGAAGCACCGACAACGAAAAGGCAGCAGCGACAACGAAAAGGCAGCACATTTGGAAGCACCGACAACGAAAAGGCAGCACCGACAACGAAAAGGCAGCACATTTGGAAGCACCGACAACGAAAAGGCAGCACCGACAACGAAAAGGCAGCACATTTGGAAGCACCGACAAAGAAAAGGCAGCACCGCCAACGAAAAGGAAGCACATTTGGAAGCACCGACAAAGAAAAGGCAGCACCGCCAACGAAAAGGAAGCACATTTGGAAGCACCGACAACGAAAAGGCAGCACCGCCAAAGAAAAGACAGCACATTTGGAAGCACCGACAACGAAAAGGAAGCACCATCAACGAAAAGGCCGCACCGCCAACGAAAAGGAAGCACATTTGGAAGCACCGGCAAAGAAAAGGCAGCACCGCCCACGAAAAGGAAGCACATTTGGAAGCACCGACAAAGAAAAGGCAGCACCGACAACGAAAAGGCAGCACATTTGGAAGCACCGACAACGAAAAGGCAGCACCGACAACGAAAAGGCAGCACATTTGGAAGCACCGACAACGAAAAGGCAGCACCGACAACGAAAAGGCAGCACATTTGGAAGCACCGACAAAGAAAAGGCAGCACCGCCAACGAAAAGGAAGCACATTTGGAAGCACCGACAAAGAAAAGGCAGCACCGCCAACGAAAAGGAAGCACATTTGGAAGCACCGACAACGAAAAGGCAGCACCGCCAAAGAAAAGACAGCACATTTGGAAGCACCGACAACGAAAAGGAAGCACCATCAACGAAAAGGCCGCACCGCCAACGAAAAGGAAGCACATTTGGAAGCACCGGCAAAGAAAAGGCAGCACCGCCCACGAAAAGGAAGCACATTTGGAAGCACCGACAAAGAAAAGGCAGCACCGCCAACGAAAAGGAAGCACATTTGGAAGCACCGACAACGAAAAGGCAGCACCATCGACGAAAAGGAAGCACATTAATTTGTCATTGACTGCAATATTCATTGGTTCCAATATTCATTGGCTCCAATATTCATTGGCTCCAATATTCAATGGCTCCAATATTCATTGACTCCAATATTCATTGGCTCCATCAGTCATTGACACCTACAGTCTTTTGGTCCCAAAAGTCTTTTGGCTCCAAATATATTAGGCTAGAATTCTTCGAGTCTAAGAGACTATGAGACCACATGGTTACAGAACTACGTGACTACGAATCTTCAAGTTTACGAGACTGCGAGGCTACAGAGCTACGAAGCCTCTAGTACACAGGTTTACGTGACTGCGTGGATACAGGAATACAAGTCTGCATGAGTTCTTGACTACGAAGCTACTCGTCTACAAGGCTCCAATTGACACATCTGTCTTCGATGGAATTTTCTCTTTTGCTCCAACTGCACCACCAGCATTATGTTATAAGATTACAAGGCCGCCTGCTTACGTAGCTTCAAGTCTACGAGGATACTTGGATACGTAGCTTCAATTCTACGAGGTCCTAAGACTTCATGACTACGCGACTTCGAGCCATTAGGTTACGAGATTACGTGACTACGAATCTTCATGTTTACGAGACTGCGAGGCTACAGAGCTACGAAGCCTCTAGAAAACGAGTTTACGTGACTGCGTGGATACAGGAATACAAGTCTGCATGAGTTCTTGACTACGAAGCTACTCGTCTGCAAGGCTCCAATTGACACATCTGTCTTCGATGGAATTTTCTCTTTTGCTACATCTACGCCATCAGCATTATGTTATAAGATTACAAAGCTACTTGCTTACGTAGCTTCAAGTCTACGAGGCTCCAATACATCATGACTACGAGACTACGAACCATGAGGTTACGAGACTATGCGATTGCAAGTCTTTAAGGTTACGTCATCGCGAGGCTATAGGACTACGAAGCTTCCAGAACGCATGGTTACGAGAATGCATGACTAATTGGCCGCATGGCTACGAAACTTTATGTCTCTGACTGACTACAATAGCACTATTCAGTGGTGAGAGTTAATTTATTTCATGCAAAGGTACTTGCTGCAAGCAGTTCCGCTTTTCAACATCAGATGACGTCACGTTTTGCTTGCAGGTAAAATAATATTTATTTATTTTATGCGGGATGCGGGTTGTTCACTATCGGTCGCATAAGAAGAATGGCATCGATAGTCTTCAAGGAGAAGGAAGTTCGTCCTTCCTGCTAGTGCTTCTCAGATTTATCACAGTCCGCCATCTTGGATTGCGACGTCACGGCTGCTATCCTGGATGGGTGTGACTTTGACCTTTGACCGAAACCGCAGGAATGATTTAAAATAAAAACAAAAAATACATAAAATTCTGGCTTGTACTAGAACTCTATCTTTGCTCAACAATGATAAGTTTACAAGCTAGCAGAATCAGTTTATGTATTTTTTGTTTTTATTTTAAATTTTTTTATTAATTTATTTTTATTTTTAAATATTTTTTTTCTGTAATTTTATGATATCAAAGAAAACATGTGTCGTTTTTCTCCGTGTGCTCCTGATTATTCTTGCCAATATTATGATGGTTTTCTCTGTGTGCTCCTGATTATTCTTATCAATATTATGATGGTTAATACGTGTGCTTGCGATCATTCCTGCGGTTTCGGTCAAAGGTCAAAGTCACACCCATCCAGGATAGTAGCCGTGACGTCGCAATCCAAGATGGCGGACTGTGAGAAATCTGAGAAGCACTAGCAGGAAGGACGAACTTCCTTCTCCTTGAAGACTATCGATGCCATTCTTCTTATGCGACCGATAGTGAACAACCCGCATCCCGCATAAAATAAATAAATATTATTTTACCTGCAAGCAAAACGTGACGTCATTTGATGTTGAAAAGCGGAACTGCTTGCAGCAAGTACCTTTGCATGAAATAAATTAACTCTCACCACTGAATAGTGCTATTGTAGTCAGTCAGAGACATAAAGTTTCGTAGCCATGCGGCCAATTAGTCATGCATTCTCGTAACCATGCGTTCTGGAAGCTTCGTAGTCCTATAGCCTCGCGATGACGTAACCTTGAAGACTTGCAATCGCATAGTCTCGTAACCTCATGGTTCGTAGTCTCGTAGTCATGATGTATTGGAGCCTCGTAGACTTGAAGCTACGTAAGCAAGTAGCTTTGTAATCTTATAACATAATGCTGATGGCGTAGATGTAGCAAAAGAGAAAATTCCATCGAAGACAGATGTGTCAATTGGAGCCTTGCAGACGAGTAGCTTCGTAGTCAAGAACTCATGCAGACTTGTATTCCTGTATCCACGCAGTCACGTAAACTCGTTTTCTAGAGGCTTCGTAGCTCTGTAGCCTCGCAGTCTCGTAAACATGAAGATTCGTAGTCACGTAATCTCGTAACCTAATGGCTCGAAGTCGCGTAGTCATGAAGTCTTAGGACCTCGTAGAATTGAAGCTACGTATCCAAGTATCCTCGTAGACTTGAAGCTACGTAAGCAGGCGGCCTTGTAATCTTATAACATAATGCTGGTGGTGCAGTTGGAGCAAAAGAGAAAATTCTGACGAAAACAGATGCTGTAATTGTAGCCTTGTAGACGAGTAGCTTCGTAGTCAAGTACTCATGCAGACTGGTAGTCCTGTATCCTCGCAGTCACGTAAACCTGTGTACTAGAGGCTTCGTAGCTCTGTAGCCTCGCAATCTCGTAAACTTGAAGATTCGTAGTCACGTAGTTCTGTAACCATGTGGTCTCATAGTCTCTTAGACTCGAAGAATTCTAGCCTAATATATTTGGAGCCAAAAGACTTTTGGGACCAAAAGACTGTAGGTGTCAATGACTGATGGAGCCAATGAATATTGGAGTCAATGAATATTGGAGCCATTGAATATTGGAGCCAATGAATATTGGAGCCAATGAATATTGGAACCAATGAATATTGCAGTCAATGACAAATTAATGTGCTTCCTTTTCGTCGATGGTGCTGCCTTTTCGTTGTCGGTGCTTCCAAATGTGCTTCCTTTTCGTTGGCGGTGCTGCCTTTTCTTTGTCGGTGCTTCCAAATGTGCTTCCTTTTCGTGGGCGGTGCTGCCTTTTCTTTGCCGGTGCTTCCAAATGTGCTTCCTTTTCGTTGGCGGTGCGGCCTTTTCGTTGATGGTGCTTCCTTTTCGTTGTCGGTGCTTCCAAATGTGCTGTCTTTTCTTTGGCGGTGCTGCCTTTTCGTTGTCGGTGCTTCCAAATGTGCTTCCTTTTCGTTGGCGGTGCTGCCTTTTCTTTGTCGGTGCTTCCAAATGTGCTTCCTTTTCGTTGGCGGTGCTGCCTTTTCTTTGTCGGTGCTTCCAAATGTGCTGCCTTTTCGTTGTCGGTGCTGCCTTTTCGTTGTCGGTGCTTCCAAATGTGCTGCCTTTTCGTTGTCGGTGCTGCCTTTTCGTTGTCGGTGCTTCCAAATGTGCTGCCTTTTCGTTGTCGGTGCTGCCTTTTCTTTGTCGGTGCTTCCAAATGTGCTTCCTTTTCGTGGGCGGTGCTGCCTTTTCTTTGCCGGTGCTTCCAAAGTGCTTCCTTTTCGTTGGCGGTGCGGCCTTTTCGTTGATGGTGCTTCCTTTTCGTTGTCGGTGCTTCCAAATGTGCTGTCTTTTCTTTGGCGGTGCTGCCTTTTCGTTGTCGGTGCTTCCAAATGTGCTTCCTTTTCGTTGGCGGTGCTGCCTTTTCTTTGTCGGTGCTTCCAAATGTGCTTCCTTTTCGTTGGCGGTGCTGCCTTTTCTTTGTCGGTGCTTCCAAATGTGCTGCCTTTTCGTTGTCGGTGCTGCCTTTTCGTTGTCGGTGCTTCCAAATGTGCTGCCTTTTCGTTGTCGGTGCTGCCTTTTCTTTGTCGGTGCTTCCAAATGTGCTTCCTTTTCGTGGGCGGTGCTGCCTTTTCGTTGTCGGTGCTTCCAAATGTGCTGCCTTTTCGTTGTCGGTGCTGCCTTTTCGTTGTTGGTGCTTCCAAATGTGCTGCCTTTTCGTTGTCGGTGCTGCCTTTTCGTTGTCGGTGCTGCCTTTTCGTTGTCGGTGCTTCCAAATGTGCTGCCTTTTCGTTGTCGGTGCTGCCTTTTCGTTGTCGGTGCTTCCAAATGTGCTGCCTTTTCGTTGATGGTCCTTCTATTTTTAATGTTGTTTTGACTCTGGTATTATAGTAAGTGGTTCTTGATTTGACTTGCGTATTATTCCATCCGGTGCATGTATATAAGCGAGTCCTAGACAGCAGGTCGCTCAGTTTGTTACTGTCGTCGACGGTGTAAGGATCACCTAGATTATTTCATCTGGTGAATAAGTCGCGTAATTACCTGTTCTTGAGAACTCGATGGCATATTTACCGACTTTAACGTCGTACTCGATGGACGTTGTATCATCGTCTACGGGAACCTTGACGACCGCGACGACAATGGTGGAGCAGATCCCGTTGGCAACGACGACGATGTCAACATTGGAGGAGATTTCAACAGATGTGATACCACCAGCAGAAGATAGCTTAATGACTACTGAGCTGGATGTGCAGGAAACCACGACGATCGACGATACGACCTCGATGGAGACTTCAATGGATGCTGATTTGACAACTAGCGAACATCGGTGCTGTTACTGTGACAAGATTTTCTCAAACAACAGCAATGCTCGGCTACACGAGAGGAGCGAATGTGCCAAGAACCTATATCGTTAAATGTTTGTTTGTGAGAAATGTCATAAGCAGTTTGCCAGAAAAGATAATATGAAAACGCACATGAAGGCATGCAAAGGTCCTGCTGTGCGGCAGAAAGTAAAGGTTTCGGCGCAACAACGATGCATCGATGTGCATAAGAGAATGCCTGGAAATGGTACTACTGTTGCAACGCCTGTATCTGGATCGGGTCTGAAAGGATCGTCTTCATCACCACGGTATCCTTGCAGCTACTGTGATACGTCGTTCGCATTTTACCATGATGCACGAAGACATGAGCGGAGCAAATGCGCGAAGAATCCTTCTCGCATGAAGTTTCGATGTGATGAGTGCCTTAAATGGTTTACTCGAATTGACAGTTTGCGACATCATGCGAAAAATGTAAAGGTGGAGTCTGTGCTCCTACTGCTGAACTACCTGCCGACATTTCGACTCCTCGCTTTAGATTGGAGACACGAAAGCGTACAACCAAAAAAACAGATGCCCAGCAACCGATTGTTATGACGTCTGAACATGGAACTAAACCTAAGACTGTGTTCGTAGCATTACAAGTGAACGATAATGGCTTCTACTTGGCGCAGTCTGCATTTCGTGGAACGTTGAAAGACTATTATTGTCTAAATACGTTCGGTGAGTCGAAGGACATTTGTAATTTTCTTGACGATATCAGACAGAAGATGATCAATCAGCTTACTGATGATGTAGCAACAAACGGACCTTTGAAATATAACTTGTGGTTGGACTGTATATATGGAAAGCCATATCCGTTCGATGACGAAGTGAAGAAGTGTGCATTCAAGACATCTGCTGCAGTAATTTACAGTTCTAACGATGTGAAGCAAACTGTTAAAAACGGTATCCAGAAACTCTGTCAAGAAGAGGTGGACTATGTCTGTAAAGGTTCTGGCTGGACTCTGTCTAGTATAAACCGATTGGAGCTAAGAATTAGTCATTTCACACCGCTGCGGAACTAAATGATTATAAGATTGTTGGCTTTCGTAAGTGATCCTGTAGTAGAATAGAAATTATGTAATAAATATTATGTTTGTAAAAGAACTTGCGGTGTTTAATTCCTCGAACCTGTTACTATTATGTTAAATTGATGATATATTTAATTTTTTTGCATCATCCTAGATCGTACCAAGGATCTTAGTCGATCTAATTAATCAGTATATTGATCGGAAATTTATTTAATGATTTCTGAACTTTTTCCCGGATCTCTAGCATTAAAATTACACATTTCCAATATGGTGGTCTTGATGTCTGATAGGATGGTGGTAGTAGAGGATTTAAAGTCTCTTTAAGAATGTTGAACATGGTTTATTTAAATTATTATTTTTACATAAGATTAAACATTATTGCAACGATCGGGTATTGAACCGAGGACGGGAATCAATATGTAAATTAATGAGTGATTTATTTAATGAATTTTGGAACTTTTCCCGAATTTCTAACTAAATAATTACGGATTTTCAAGATGGCGGCCAAATGACAAGATGGCGGATGTCACAGTAATAAATGATTACTGCACTCTTGCGGATACGAATTAAACTAACATGTCATCGGCGCACTCTAGCCGACGATACAATGATGATGGCTTCCAGCATCGAAGACAAGATGGCGGCCATGACGTCATACTAGATGATGATAAAAAGTGGTGGGAGTCAGTATGCCTGCAGCCACCTCGGGGGAAGGATCGGTCGCCATTTTTATTTTTTTTGCACTCGTCGGGTTCGAACCGAGGACTCCGAGCTCCGTGTCGTAAATGTTTGTTTTTTAAATATTTTATTAAAAATTTTATTATTTAATTTGTTTTATGAATTTTAAATTTTTTTTCATTAAAATCGGATAATAAATTTAAAGATGGCGGCCGTAACGGAAATTGCAACGATGACGTCATAATTCAAGATGGCGGTCATGGTATCCTTATTCCTAGAAATGGCTTAACTGAGGCTTGAGTTAAGGATGTTTAAGCCAGTTTTAGGAATTTTCAGCCGCTGGGATTTTTAAGGACTAAAAACGGGAATTTTTCCCTCGAAACGGGAAATGTTTCCCTCGAAATGAGAAATTTTTAATTTGTGGAATTTTTTGAGATTTTTTGGCGGAACTTTTTCCCACAGAAATGGAAATTTTGGCGATTTTTGAGGAATTTTGGGCAAATTTTGCCCAATTTTGGCGGATTTTGGCGATTTTTGAGGATCAAATTCAAGGTCAAGGTCAAAGGTCAAGGTCACAACCATCCAAGATGGCCGCCGTGACGTCAGAATCCAAGATGGCGGACACCGGCTCCGGCTCCACGCGCCAGCGCCAGATCTAGAAAATACATTCGTATACTACTTGTATCCAATAGTCTATGAATCCAACAGTTTTTATTTCCATTAGTCATTGGCTCCAACAGACATTGGCTCCATCAGTCATTGACTCCAACAGTCTTTTGGCTCCAAAAGTCATTGGCTCCAACAGCCATTGGCTCCAATGGTCTTTTGCTTCATCAGCACCAATGATATTTGGCTAGATTGCTGCGAGTCTAAGAGACTATGAGGCTACAATTCTACGAGTCTACGAAGCTCCAACTACTCCAGCAGCTTTATGTTATAAGATAACAAGACTACTTGTTTACATAGCTGCAAGTCAACGTGGCTACTTGACTACGTAGCTAAAATTATACGAGGCTTCAAGAAATCATGACTACGCGACTACGACCCATGAGGTTACGAGTATTCAAGTTTACGAGACTGCAAGGCTATAGAGCTACGAAGCTTCTAGAACATAAGTTTACGAGACTGCGAGGATACAGGACTACAAGTCTACACGAGTACTTGACTACGAAGCTACAAGTCTACATGGCTCCAATTGCGGCATCTGTCTTCGGCTTAATATTCTCTTTGGTTCCAACTGCTACAGCAGCATTATGTTATAATATTACAAGGCTACTTGGTTACGAAGCTACACATCTACAAGGCTCCAATTATCGCATCTGTCTTCGTCGGCATTTTCTCTTTTGCTCCCACTGCTCCAACAGCATTATGTTATATGATTCCATGGCTACTTTGTTACGTATCTACAGTACTACGAGGTTCCAATGCATCATGTTTACGAAGCTTCCAGAACACAACACAAGTTTACGAGACTGCGAGGCTACAGGACTACGAAGCTTCTAGGACACGAGGCTACATGGCTACGAGACTACATGACTCTAACTGATTACAATAGCACCACTCAGTGGTGAGAGTTAGGTTATCTAATGCAAAGCAAATTGATGCATGTAGTTCTGGCTGTCATCAACAGACGTAGCCACGTGTTGCTTGCAGGTAAATATTAATTAGTTATTTTATGTGGGATGCGGGATGCTCACTAACGATCGCAAAAGAAGGAGGGCTTCGCTAGACACCAAGGAGAAGGAAGTTCGTCTTACATGTTAATGCTTCGCTGATGTCTCATGGCATATTATTTGACTGAGTAATGGTTGTTTATTTCTTTAATTCCACCTGATAAAATTATTGCAAGTGTCAATTTATTAGCAGAAATTCACTAATTAAATGTAACTCTGAATAAAATGACATGTCTCATTAAGTAAATATCCTTCATGCAGAGATCGATTTCACACAAATAATCAGGAGCACCCGGAGAAAATCATTAGATGTCTAGCCAGGAATAACCAGAAGCACTTGGAGAAAACCATCAAATTATTAACAAGAATAATCAGGAGCACTTGGAGAAAACGTAATGACAAGAATAATCGGGAGCACACGGAGAAAACCATACACATATTGAAAAGAATATTCATGAGCAAACATAATGACAAGAATAATCGGGAGCACACGGAGAAAACCATTACACTTTTCTTTGATATCGAAAAAATACAGAAAAATTATTTAATAAATAACAAATAAATCAATAAAAAATTTCAAATTAAAAATACATAAACAGATTATGCTAGCTTGTGAACTTCTCATTGTTGAGCAAATATAGAGTTCTAGTACAATTTTGCCCAATTTCGGCGAATTTTGAGGGTCACAGGTCAATGTCCTACTTGTCCCGTTACGCTGTGTCCCGTTACACTCATCCAAGATGGCCGCCGTCACGTCACAATTCAACATGGCGGACCGGCTCTCGGCTCCACACCCAGAACCCAGATCTCGGACTGGCTATCCTATACTACTTACCTAACCTAAACCTGACGACTAAACGGACAAAAATTATACAACTTTTAACAATGAAACATACTTGACTTTAAACCAGAATTTTAATAAATTATTTAACAATATAAAATAATTAATTTCCTAGAATAGGTGTTTATCTGAAGGAAAAAAAAAACATCCGAAAATGGGATTTTTTAGTACTACTGTCCCGAAAAACTCCATAAAGTTTTTTAATGTCTGTAATATAAATTAACCAACCATTTATACCAATTTACAGCATTTTAAATGTATTTAACCTAACTATCACAACTGTTTAAAACAGTGAACTACTGATAAACTATTTGAAATATCGCAATGCTGTTTAATAGTCATCAATAGACTGAGAGAAACTCTAAAATAGAAATTTCAGAATTTTATATCATTTTTACAAGAGCACCGACTCTCAAACATTAAAATTAAATATATTTTTTAAAAATGCTTTCAATAATATTACTATACAAAAAAATTTTAAAAGCATGATGTTTTGCAGACATATAACTTCTTTACTTCATACTCATTGAGATTTGTTTCCATAAAGGATGTAGATACAATTTATTTATAATCAGATTAAAACAGTAATTTTACTCTTATAAAGTAGATTCCAAAGAATGCCGTAATCATGGTGAGGCTTCCAGAAAATGTATAGCCTATATAGTTTCTCGTTTCATGGTCCATTCATCCCAAATCCATCGTAAAATGAAAAGTCCACAAAACTGTGGACACGATAAATGCAGTAATTTTTCACAAATCACTTCCAAACTGATACATATAATCTATTAGTGGAAAATCTCGGTCAAGTTCGTTAATGTGAAATGAGGAAGGTTTTATGAAAAGCAGAAAAAGCGATGCAACTCCTATATTGTGGAAAATATTACATCCGTTTGAACGTACTATAAGTGGTATGAATAATACCAAAATATTTTGACTGAAAATATTTTTTATACTACCAACCATAACTGCAAGGGAATAAAAAGAAGGGTTGGAGGACAAAAAAAAATCGTAACTCCATTCGTAGGCATAACAACGAATTCGTACAGACTGATTTTTATCCAAAATTTTTGTCTGAAACAATATTTCATTAGACAGATCATTCCTACAAGGCGTTGAAAAAATAAGGGGTGGAATTAAAAAAAATATCAATAACTTTCTTAGTAAGTACACTATTAATTACGTTCAAAATATTTGTAATACTTTTAACTTTTATCTAAAACATTTTTCTGAAACAATTTTTGATAAGTTGAACCATTGTTACAGAGGGTAGAAAAAATAAAGGGGTAGCATTTTCAACATTTTGTAATTTTCTTACCGTATACAGTGATGAATCCATCCTGTTTTATTGTATAACCTTTAATTATTATATACAACATCCGTCAGAATTTTTTTTAAATAACCAACAATTACTGCAGGAATGGAATACACAGGGGTCGAATGACCAAAAATTGTAATTCACTTAGTAACCGTTCCAAATTTTAGTAAACCTTATGAATATTCTCAAAACGTTTTTATACAACCTATCTTTGCTGCAAGGAATAAATAAAGAGTGGTTTAAATACAAACAAAAATTAATAATTCCTTTTATAGATATACCATCAAATCCGTTCACATTATTTGTAAATCTTATAAATTTTTACCTAAAAATATGAATATAATAATAAAATAAAAATATAAATGTATTAAAATATATATAAAATAATATAAAATAATAATATAATAATAAAATAAAAATATAAAAAAATGTTTTGACAATACACACCATGAAAAAATTCGGGGGTTGGAATAAAAAAAATATAACTTTCTTACCATTTACTCTATCAAATTCATGTTCATTTTTGTTTCATTTTTTAAATACTGTTTAAAACCTTTGTATAAAGTAATATTAATGTAAGACACCATAACGGCAAACGGTGGAAATAACATGGGTAAAAAGACAATTCATTAGTGGTATGTAAATGTATTTCCTTGGACTGGCTGTGGAGCCGGGAGCCGACCGCCATCATGGATTGTGACGTAATGGTGGCCAGTTTTGGTGTCAAATTTCCTCAATATTCCTCAAAAATAACTCAAAATAACTCAAAATTCGTAAATATGTCACTATTTCGTGGTAAAAATTCCCATTTTGAGAAAAAATTTCACGTTTTAGTCCTTAAAAATGCCGATGGCTTCAAAATCCCCCAAAGCGGCTTAAATTCCCCATGGAAAAGCGCCTCTAAGCCACCGAGGTATCAATTAAGATACCATGAACGCCATCTTGAATTATGAAATAACTGTTGAAATTATCGCTACGGCCGCCATTTTGAAAATATCTTAGAAATTAAGAAAAAACTTTAAAATTCATAAAAAAATTAATTCAAAATACTTAAATAAATTTGATTTAAAACACACCGTTGCACATTTCGTTACGGGCACCATATAAGATTCTAGAAAAGTCGCATGTTTCGTTACTCCCGCCATCTTGGATACGTATGACGCCATCGTTGCACATTAGGTACGAACGCCATCTAGAAAAAGTGTTGTTATTATTATCCAAAAAATTCGAAAAAAAATTAAAATTTATTAAAAATTAGTTAATTTGTTTTTAATAAAATATTATTTATAAAACGTACTTACGTTCTCGGATCGAACCCGGCGCGGGCAAAAATAAAATTGGTGACTTATCCTTCCCGCACGGCAGCTGCAGGTAGACTGACCCCCGCCACTAATAATATTGCATATATGAACTAACCCCTCACCCTCCTACACCCCACTCTCACAACTCTCCACCTACCTCTTTCCCAAAAATAATTTTTTCTTGGAATTTTCTACCTCCACCTTTTACCCCCACCACTACGAATTATTTTTTTCTTTGGATTTTCCCCCTCCACCACCTACCCCACCTCCCTATTAAAAAAATAATTTTTATCACAATAAACCATTACCTTTTTTCCTCTCCTATAAATCGTCCCCTCCCCTTTCCAAAATTCACACACAATTTTATGACCCCCCTACACCCTTAACCCACTTTAAGACTATAAATACCGACACAATGACCCGGGACCAGTGCCACCCGAACCAAAGTGGAAAGCAATGTCCAAGTTCCCGCCCTTTGCTTAGTAGGTTATTTCTACTCTGTCTATCTCTTCTTCCGGAACCATCCTTCTGTTTCCTGTAACCAACCTGCATGTTATTAAATGCATAAAATTTTTGCATCCCACATGTAAGTGCCCAGGGTTTTTCCTGTGGGCTCAACTTATCTAATAGGTATTAGTCTAGTATAGTCGGTGAGGGGAGTTAGTCATGGCTAAAACGTTACTGGCCAATCCACCTCCTAGCACATGATGCATGCTTCCTCTCCTGCATGACTTAAAAAAAAAGCAAGATTAGAGCGTATAGGCTTCGGCCTGAGACGCATTTAGAGTCTCTCCTTAACACAGACCCCTCTCAAATACACTTAGTTTTAGTTAGGTTAGGAAAAAAACGGGAGCCTTCAGTTACCTACAATTCCTCGCCAGCGCCAGTCGTCTATCGAGATGGCAACGAAGGTTGACATATTGGATTATGACATCACAGTCATCATCCTGTTTTCGTCTGCTGGAGAACGGCATCTTAGATGACATAATGTCAGCCATATTAATTTTTTTTTTGTTCTGCTGGAGGCCACCATCTTGGATAACTCCATCTTTGTTTGTTCTTAGAGTGCGTCAGCATCGATGTGTCTCAAGGGTGTAAGGTCGATGTTCCATTAACTTCCCAATGTTGTTACGGTACTTATCGACAAATTTAATTAAAATTTTTTATACAAAATACATTGTAAACATTGTGATTCAAACCATAATAGTAAATTGTTGCAAATTTTTTGGTGAATTTTGGAATTTTTCCCGAATTTATAGCTAAATAATTACACGATTCCAATATGGCGTCAAAATTTCCGGATGGCAAGCTCCACAGTAATAATAATTTATTACTGCACTCTAGCGGGTTAGAATAAAACGAACATGATGGTAATGCACTCTATAAGAAGAGTACACACACAAGATGGTGTCCCCCAGCAGACGAAAACAAGATGGTGGCAATGTCTCTAGCAGGTGGTAGCTCCTGGTATCATGTACTGCACACAAAATGTCGGACCCATGATGGTCGTCAAGGTCAAAGTCAAATTTCAAGGTCAAGGTCAAATTTCAAGTTCAAGGTCGAATTTTAAGGTAAAGGTCAAATTTAAAGGTCAAGGTCAAAGTTCAAGGTGAAGGTCAAAGTTCTATGCCAACAGTCGAGGTCAAAGGTATGGTGAACAGAAAATCATACTAACATGGCATCAGCACACTCTAGCATACGAAAGCATGATGGTGGTCTCCAGCAGACGAAGGCAAGGCGGACATGACGTCATACAAGCTGACGATATATACCTTGTTATTGGTAGTGAGAGGTCAGTCTAGGCGGCTTCTGTGGAGGTAGGATCTGTCATTTTTTATTTTTTGCTCTTACTGGTTTCGAACCAAGAATCGGTTTAATCAATCAGTATTCTAATAAGTCAATTTTTTTGATGTATTTTGACCTTTTTTTCATTAAAATCGGATAATAAATAAAGATTTTCAAGATGGCGTCCGTAACGATAATTGATACAGAGATGAAATAATTCAAAATGTCGGGTGTGGTGTAAGATGTTTTTATTACTTTTATTGAGAATTTTTTAAATATATTAATAAATTACTGGTTTACACACGTCGGGAATCGAACCGAGGACCTAAATCGATTACGTAACTAAACATTTGAAGAACGCAATTTTTAAAAATATTTTTTGAATTTTTTCGTACTTTCTAGCATTAAAATTACGGATTTTCAAGATGGCGGTCGTAACGAAACATGCAACCATTTTTTATTTTTTTTTATTAAAAAAATTATATCTTTATTTAATTTATAAATTTTAATATTTTTTCATTAAAAACGGATATTAAATAAAGATTTTCAATATGGCGGACATGACGTTATACTAGATGACGCTATGTATACTTTGACATAAGTGGTGGGAGGTCAGTCTGCTGGCGGCTTCTGTGGAGGAAGGACCTGACGTCATTTTTTTTTACCTCGTCGGGTTCGAACCGAGGACTTCAAGCTCCATGGCGTAAGAGTACATTTAATTTTTTTAATAATATTTTATTAAATTTTTATTATTTAATATGATTATTTATTTTTTTATAAATTTTAAAAATTTTACCGATTTTCTAACATAAAAATTACGGCTTTTCAATATGGCGACCGTAATGGAAATTTCAACGGTGATGTCATAATCCAAGATGGAGGTCATAATCCTAGATGATGTCAGAGGCTTTTCAGAGGCTTTAGACATTTATGCTTAAGCCTCTATTAGGACATTGTGTTCTTTCTAAGGCAAAAAGTAGTTTGAGGTTATTCGAAATCTTAATTTTTGAATTGTGGAATTTTTTGAGAATTTTTGGCGGGATTTGTTTCAAAAAAAAAGAAAATGTGGCTAATTTGGGCGATTTTTGGCTAATTTTGGTGTATTTGGGCTAAATTTTGGCTAAATTTGAAGGTCAAAGGTCAAGTTCAAGGTCATCCAATATGGCTGCATTGACGTCATAATCCAATATGGCGGACAACACCACACTCAGAACCCAGTCCCCGGACATACATTTACATACTACTTTTAACGTTTGCTGAAACTTTATAGTAAAAACTTTTAATGTACCTCGTGTAAATCAGCTCCAAATCAGTTGTTTTATCGGAAGCGTTTCGGATAGTTAGGGGCATGCAAGAATTCGAGACTAGTTGAAATTCAAAACACTCAGGTATCGCTTGTGTTTCGAGATTGGATATGTTTCTTTCACTTAACTTTACTGTAAGTACACCAATAACAGCCATTCATTGCAGAAGCAAACGCGTCCTGAGTGGCTCGGTAAAATAAGGCAAACATCTCTCTCTGACGGCCGCCAATTACACGGAAGAAACTGCTGTTGTGGGTTGTTTTTTTTTGCAGTCTAATGGGCGTTTAGATTTTTTTTTTTTGCGAAAAATCCCTGCCCCTACTAATAATTAGGCACAGGAAAAATTCTCGGGTTCAATGACCTCCAGGATGAACTCCATAGTTCTACGTACACTCGGTCAAATTCCATCCACTCATTGGCTGCTGTCTCGTGAGACGTCCCAACGTAGCAGCCTGTGATTCGATAAAGCTTTGGTCGGGAGTTTCTCATTGGCACAGAGTCATCCAGGTGAGTTGTGAGCTAATGGCAGAGGCAGCACTGAGGTATAACTATTTGTATTTTAGCCTATCGCGAAATGAATTCGCGAATTTTTCCTGTCTCTACTAATAATGGTATAACATTTTCGGTTGTTTCTGCGAAACGTTTACAATTCAGGCAGCTAATTCTAGTGGCGTGCGCAGGAAGAATGTGTGTGATTTGTATCCAAAAATTAAGGTGTTTGAAAAGCAAATATTTTATATGGAAGTTTATTTATCACGCTCGTCATTATTTTAAAGAACTCTAGGTTAAATTTCGTGTCCGAGATTCGTACGAAAAGTTTATTTGCAACATGAACATCATGATAACACATGAAATTACTAATTACCGAGGTTATATGTTTGCACATCACTAGGGACCGGAAAAATTCGCGAATTCAATGACCTACAAGATAGACTCCAAGATCCTCTATGCAGTCGGACCAATTGCATCTGCTTATTGGCTACTGACTCGTGAAAACTATTAACTAGAATACTTTTGATTCGATACTTCTTTCGTTGAGGATTATTCATTGGCTCTTATTCCTTCAGACAACCTGTGGTCCAATCACTGAAGCAGCAAAAGGTTAAACACATTTGCATTCTAGCCTATCGCGAAATGAAACCGCGAATTTTACCGGTCTCTACACATCACTGGCGAGTACTGGAAGAATCGCACACGTTTTTTTTAGTAGAGCCACGGTAATGTCATGGATTAATTTCACTTCAGCCTAGACTAGAATTGGCAAATATAATCATGGCTTTTTATAATAGTCATTGGTTGGGGCAGGCATTTCTCGCGAAAAAAATCTGGACGCATATTAAACTTCAACAAGATATTTCCGCACCAGCGGTTTCTTCCTTGTGATTGGCGGCCGTCTGCGAGAGAAGTCGTTGGCCTTATTTGACCGAGCCTTTAATGACGAGTTTGCTTCCACACGGAATTACTGTGATTGGTGTTGTAACAATTGACAGGCACCTTAAAGAAACTCAACCAATAACGAAACATAAACGATACATAGTATTTTAACTTTCAGCTATTCTCGGAATCTTTTCGCGAAATATGCATGCCCCTACTAATTGGTCCAAGAGAAAGTTACTTTCTTTGGTAAAATTTTCTTTTTATTTGTAATTGGCTGAGGATTGTCAAGGGCATTACAAGAGCACTGTAATCCAATCGACAACGTGAAGCAGATGCATATGTAATTGAAGTCTACTTTGCTACCCAAGCCTCTTACTAAATTATCGTTGCACTAGCTATAACTAGAGACCGGAAAAATTCGTGGATTCATTTCGTGATAGACTAGAATTCAAAAATGTTTGCCTTTTTACTGCATCAGTTATTGGGACACAGTTGATCTGAATGACACTTGGCCAATTAAGAACCTTAAACAAAAGAAGTATCGAATCACTAGCGTCCCAGTTAACAGGTGTCACGAGTCAGTAGCCAATGAGCTGGTGTAATTTTCCCGCGTGCATAGAGGATCATGAAGTATGAAGTAGGTCATTGAACTCGTGAATTTTTCTGGTCTCTAGCTATAACTATCGACCTACCAATTTAGCGTTTTGATATGATTACAGTCCTGAATGTTAATGTTCGTACACTGGAATGAGCATTGTCTTTTAATTGCTGTGTATTTAGGACGTCCTGGAGGACTGGAAGCCAATGGCAATGACCTTAAACACCATAAAAAATTATCTTACCAAATCTTGTGTGACCTGGAAAGAAGGTTTAATGTTGTAACCACCAAAGAACACTTGATATATTCTTATTTATGCACATGTTTATGCACCTAAAATGGCAAATATAAAATAAACGAGAATTTTGCACACAGAATTCTTTTAAAAAAAGATTACTTTGGAAACCAGTTACGAAGAAATGATTTGTATTATTACAATTAGACATTGTAGCTTTGTGCAATACGTGGCAATCTTATATTTGCATATGGGAAAAAGTTTTTTTCGAAATAATACTGGGTATTTCTTACGAAAATTGGCGTATAATTAAAATTTTAATTGATGATTCATTCAAGAATAAATTTTTTAACCATGGATAAGTTAATCTAATATTATTATTTTTTACTTTATTTGTTTGTATCATGCTTATTATGTGCACAGTAAATACTGGAAAGTTATTCAGGGAATGGATTCCAAATAACTTTATCTATTATAGGAATTGGGACAACAGCAAGCAATTATTCCCGGGTAAGAATCCGAACCCAGTATTACTGCGCACACAATTTTGTAATGATACATTTGCATTCATGTAAATGTACGAATTAACAAATACCTGAAAGCTTATATGAATATTTCTGTTCCTTTAAAAAAAATAGTGTTCAGGTCTCTATGGATATTAAATTATGCATAGGAAATAAATACAAGTTCCAAAGGTACATCTATTGAAACTTCTTACGTAGCTAGAAAATGAAGTTTTCCTACCGAGGAAGACGGACTTCATTGAACTGCGTTTACTCCTGTTCTTTCTGCATCTCCGCAGACATGTCTATCTCTGTGTATTTGCGCTAGGTTAAGAGAAGTGTCAATATCCAAAAAACATTCATGGGATATCCCTTGCTAATATTTACTGCGGCGTCACGTATAGTATACAAAGAGGAGGTTGTTCCAAGACGTAGTAAATATTATGATCCGCGGTGCACAGTCGCACAAGCTCTTCTTCGTTGAGCTTTAACGGATTGTTCCTGCGGGAAACACTCTCTTACGCGATCTGAAACTTTTAATGCCGGGTTTGTAAACAATACGCAAAAAAACGCTTTACGCAAAAGTTCAGTAACGACGTTTTCAAATACTCGCTTACAAACCATGCACGACGCAAAAAACGCAACGGAAGAATTTCTCAAAATTTACTTCTTGCGTCTCGGCTTGCGTTTCCGCCTTTACTTTTTAAAGTGGAGTGTTCCAAAAACTTTTAAAGACTCAGAGGTTATGTACGTAGAAGGCCGAGATGATGTTTTTTATAATTCACCTGATAGTTTCACCCTTTAAACTTATTCGCACAGTGAAATATAATAATTTATTGAAATCAAATCATTAAAAGTTTCGTATGTTTTCATGATGAACATGAACAACTAAAAGAAGACCAGGGAAAAAAATTCGCTAGATACTGGTTTACTTTTTCAAGTTTTAGAGCGATGTCTTGTTTCTTACGTGCTGTATAGTACGACCGTGATTTGCTTACGTTGCTCTGTTGTGTAGTTTATAAACCCAGCCTAACTCTTATGTTTGTAATTTCATACGTATGAGATACTATAACAGTAGTATGTAAATGACGGTCCGGCGCCAGGGTCCAGGGTGTGATGCCGGTGCCGGTGTCCGCCATATTGGATTGTGACGTTACGGCGGCCATCTTGGATGGTTGTGACCTTGATCTTTGACCTTGACCTTGAATTTTATCCTCAAAACGTGTCAAAATCACCCAAAATTGGGCAAAAATTGCCCAAAAATCCTCAAAAATCGTCAAAATTTCCATTTATGTGGAAAAAAATTCCGCCAAAAAATCTCAAAAAATTCCACAAATTAAAAATTTCTCTTTTCGAGGGAAAAATTCCCGTTTCGAGGGAAAATTTCCCGTTTTTAGTCCTTAAAAATCCCGGCGGCTAGAAATGTTCATATAGAGGCTTAAGCATCCATGTCGACAGCCTCCGATAAGCCTCTGACGTCATCATAGAATATGTCATCTTGGATAATGACGTCACCGTTGCAATTTTCGTTACGGTCGCCATCTTTAACTTTTTATTTACTATCCAATTTTAATGAAAAAAATTTAAAATTTATAAAAAAATTCACTGAAAAAATTTTAATAAAAAATATTTAAAAAACAAACATTTACGACATGGAGCTCAGAGTCACCGGTTCAAACCCGGTGAGGGCAAAAAAATAAAAATGGCATCCATTGGCGGAATTTTTTCCACATAAATGGAAATTTTGACGATTTTTGAGGATTTTTGGGCAATTTTTGCCCAATTTTGGACGATTTTGACACGTTTTGAGGATCAAATTCAAGGTCAAGGTCAAATGTCAAGGTCACAACCATCCAAGATGGCCGCCGTGACGACACAATCCAATATGGCGGACACCGGCACCGGCACCACACCCTGAACCCTGGCCCCGGACCGTCATTTACATACTACTTGTAACCAAGTAGGCCTACTCCGATGTACGTTAAAGTAAGTGCTGTTTTTATTGAAACATATATTTTAGTATATAATAAATGTTATATGTAGAATCCTTGGCTACATTCCGACTGCGGCAGTGATAGGAAGTTGCATCAAAATCGATACCGTTGAATTTTTATGGTAAAGTGACATCTTTTCATCAGAGAGATATTATAAATTGCATGGAGAAGTCAGGGAAAATTCCGATAATTCTGTCTGTTAGTTTTGCTGGACACCGTGTGTTAAAGGGGTCGCCTGGTCGGGCACACGAGCTCAGAAACAGCGAGGGCGATAAGGGCGACACTGGCTGGCTCATTAAACGCTTCTTCGCCTTAATGCTCGTGGTGTGCAGTATTCTCGTGGGTAACGACATTGCAATTTTGAGATGGAAATGAAAGATAAAGGCTCCGTTCACGTACCTATTCCAAGTAAGTTGTATACTTTGGGAGCTCCGGATACGGTCATCAAGGTTGTGATGCCTGTGGTGTCGACCGTCATTTTGAATTATGATGTCTCGACGGCCATCTTGGATGACATTTTGCCTTGACCTTAACCCCGGCGGCCATCCTGGATCCGCCATTTTAAATTCCGCAATTATGTGTTCTAGAACCTTCTTCCATTTTTAATTCTAGAAAATTATGACATTTTGAATTTTAGAACATACCAATTTTTGTTACATCTGCCATATTGGATGTGTGCAACGTTTACATGTAAACATTGCACTTTTCGTTACAATCGCCAACTTTAGGAACTGTAACGTTTATGCTAAAAATCGGGAAATATTAAAATTTATAAAAAAATAATAAATTTTTTTAATATAAATAACTTCCACCATTTTGAAAACTGTCCACCATCCTGAAAATCCGTAATTATTATCTGATTTTAATAGGAAAATTTAAAACTTATCAAAACATATTTTAATTCGAGCTTATTATTTTGACATACGATCTTTGACCTTAACCTTGAAATTCCACCTTGACATTTGACATTTAACTGATATTTATCCTTGAAATTGATATTTTACCTTGACCTTTGACCTTGACCATGACCTTCAACTCTAACCTTAAATGCCATCTTAAATTTAACCATCTTGAAACAAAGCAAAACATTCCCCGAATGTTGCCTTTTTCGTTATGGTAGACTCTAGAAATTCGGTAGTTATTATGCGATTTTAATAGAAAAAAATATAAAAATATTAGAAATTTAAAAAATAAAATTTTAATGAAAGGTTATGGAATCCCGGCGAGATCCCGACGGATCCTCCCTCCACGGAAGCCAACGGCAGACTGACCTCCCACCACTAATTCCAAGGCAGATATTACGTCAGCCAGAATGATATCATGGCAGCCATCTTGGGTGCGCAATATTATTGCCATCTGGTGGAGGTCATTGGCGACATATTTTTTTCGTCTGCTAGAGGTCGCTGCCTCCTAATTATTTTAATTTTTACCTGCTAGAGTGCAGTAATCATTTATAATTACTGTGACACCCGCCATCTTTACATTTGGGTGCCATCTTGAAAATTTGTAATTATTAAGCTATAAATTCCTGTCCTTGTTTCGATCCCTGGGCGATGCAAATATTTTAATTTTATGTAAAACATAATAATTTCAATAAATATGGTAAAAAGTCTTAAAAGTACATTAGTTTCCTTGCCAACCAGCCTCCAATAAGCCATTGATGACCTTTTAGACCACTATTGGGAAAATTCGTAATTATTTAGCTAGAAATTCGAAAAAAAATCCAAAAATCATCATAGAAATCACTCATTAGTATAATGATTGATTAGATCGATATCCATCCTTGGTGGTTCGATACTTGATCAATGCAAACAAATTATTTTAGACAAAAATACTTATTTAATAAATCATGTTCAAAATCCTAAAAACAGCGGAGGTTCCGCATATACCAGCCTTCTATAGGCCGATATGACCGACATCTTGGAAATATGTAATTATTGTCATAAATTCGGTAAAAATTCCAAAAGTATCAAAAAAAGTTACTAATTAATTTATATATAGAATTGATGGATCAATGTCCTTGTTTCGATTCTTGTTCAATGCAAAACATTCAGATTTAATTTAAAATTCCGCAAAATTGAAAGGTTCGAAAAATAAAAAATCATTTTTTGACATATATAATTTATTACATAAATATTATACTTCTGCCGGAAACGTGCTAAAATTTAGCAATATAACAAACATTTAGTTCTGCATTGGCTTGAACTGACTAATTCACAACTCCAAATGGTTTACCGAAGACAGTGATCAGTAAGATACTTTTCCTACATAGTCCTTTTCTTCCCGTCAGAGTTTCTCGATACTGTGTTTAACAGACTGCCTCACATCCTCGGAATTGCAAATGGGCGTATTATTCACTGTTTTGAATGCACACTTTTTCACTTGGTTCTCGAACGAATACAGTTTACCATACAAGCGGTTCAACCACAAGTTATACTTTAAGGACCCGTACGTTGTTACTTCATAAGTAAGCTGATTTACAATAATCAGCTTGATATCTTAAGGAAAGTACAATGTATTTGTATCCAACTGTCTTTGGCTCCAACAGTTATTGGCTCCATGCTCCATGCTCGAATGCTCCAATGAGTTGTTTCATCAACTTCAACTTCTCCAATTGCTCCAATGTTACAATTTTTCCAGCAGCTTCAACTGCTCCAAAATTCTGCACAAAAATTCTAATTCCTCCAACAGCTCCAATGCTCCAATTGCTTCAATTGGCCAACAACTACAAGTGCTCCAATGCTACAAGTGCTTAAATTCCTCTAATGGGCTCCAACTGATCCAAAGTTCCAACAACTCCATGTGCTCCAAGTGCTCCAACGCTCCAAGAGTTTTAATGCTCTAATTGCTACGAGAGCTCAAAAGTTCCAAGTACTCCAATTGATTCAATTGCTTCAAGAGCTCCAACGCTCCAACTGCTCCAAAGTTCCAATAGCTCCAAGTGTTTCAATGCTCAGTTTGCTCCAAGTGCTCCAACAGCTCATATGCTCCAAGAGATGTTAAGCTCCAATTGCACCAAGAGCTCCAAGGCTCGCTCCAATTGCTACATCTACATATGGCTCCAATTGATTTCAATTGCGTTTTTTGATCGAACTTGTCATGATTGCTGGTTTGACTTTATTATTACTCTCCATCCTGTCTGTCAATGGTGATGATTTTATATCTTTAAGTTAGAAGTTTTATTAAAAATCCTCGGCAGTAGATAGTTATCATATTTCAAGAAATGAAACAATCAATTTTGAAATCCAAAATATTATTTTTTTTCAATTTTATACATATGAAGTTAATACAAGTTATTATTGTATGTACCAAGCTTCCCTCAGTTATTTGAGCATTAAGGATACTTATTTGATGATTGAATAGTTTCCTGCACAAAGTGAAGCATGTCGATCAATATATTACGATCTTTCCATGATGCGTAATCAATCTATTCTGCTGCTATCATTTTCCTTGCATATTTATAATAAATATTATTAAGATCTCTGGAGTCTACCGTTTAAACACAAGCCTCTCGGTCACTTTCGTCAACGACCCAGTGATCATCACAAGCTTGGTAAGAATAATTTATTCTAACACCTCGTTTCCAACGTTTTGGTCTCATCGCTTCATCACAGTCTTCGAACTTGTGAGCTTCAGGTATGTCATCACAGTCTTCGATCATGTCAGCCTCTGATGCATCATCATAGTCTTCAATCATGTCAGCTTCAGTTGTTTCATCACAATCTTCGATCTTGTCAGCTTCAGGTCGTTTTCCATTGTCCGCATTTTCATGGAAACGACTAGAATTTGGTGTAAATATCTTTTCATTTCTCATGAAGTTGCTACTTTCTTCGTTAGTTTTAAATTTTAAAATACTATCGTAATCTAGGATAGTATTTTTACCAGTAGCATTTTACATTCTTCGTTATCATTATAGTGGTCTAATATTTTGCCTTCGTTTCTCTTCCTCGGTGTTGTAACCCAGTCTTCGCTATCTTTAGTCACCTTAGTTGTACAGGTATTTCAATGTCTTTACAAGAAATATTTTCTACCAAAGGATTTCTGACGCTGACTGCAACTAAATGGTTTTTGGTAAGGACTCAAAATACACTCGCCTCTCTCATGTCGTTTAGAATATTTTCTCAAGGTAAACTCCTGGCTGCAGCATCTACAGCAAAGTAGCAAAGCACAAGGTAGCAAAGTAGTTTTGATACAGCTACAGGCAACGAACCAGGATACATGTTAGCTTCTGCGACTAATGACAGATGCTAATTGAGAGTTTTCAATTGGAACAGTTACTTAAATAGAATTTGTTAATTTTTTTTCAGCATGAGTTATTTAGCTCATACAAGAAACGTTTTGCAAGTAGTTCTGCTTTTCGACAACCGATGACACCACGTGTTGCATGTAGGTATATATTATTTATTTATTTTATGTGGGATGCTCTCTCTCGGTCGCAAGAGGAGGGCTTCGCTAGACATCAAGGAGAAGGAAGTTCGTCTAGCAGTATAGTGTTTTTCAACCGTCTTATCACATATTATTGGATTGAGTAATGATATTTTTGTTTGAATTCCACCTGACAAAAATATTCTAAGTGCTGATTTATTAGCAGAAATTCACTAATTAATTGTAACTCTGAATAAAACTGCATGACTTATGAAGTAAAAAATATTTCATGCAGAGATAGATTTCTCACAAATAACCAGAAGTACTTGGAGAACATCAACAAATGTCTAGCCAGGAATAATCAGAAACACTCGGAGAAAAGAAACAATATATTGGCAGAAATAATCAGGAGCACATGGAGAAAACTAACGCAAGTTTTTCTTAATGTCAGAAAAACCACAATTTTTTTTTAAAAATACAAAATAATTATAAAAAATAATAAAAATAAAAACAATTAAAAAAAATTATGGCTTGTACTAGAACTCTATCATTTTTTAACAAAGGAGAAGTTCTCAAGCTGGCAGAAGCTGTTTTTGTAATTTTGTTTCAGTTTTTTAAAGGTTTAGGTGAAGTCAAAGGTCTAAGTTAGAGGTCAAAGGTCAAGGTAAAGGTCTCCAAGATGGCCGCCGTGCCGTCACACACCAAGATGGCGGTCGACACCTCCTGGAACCTCCTTCGAAAAGCCTGGGCCAGAAAATACTTTTATATACTGCTCTCTTCCAAACCGATACATAAAATCTAGAAGTGGAAAATCTCGGTCTAGTACGTTAATGGGCAATATCCATCCAAAGGGGAATAAAAGCAGAAGGTTTATTGAAAAAAAAAAAATCACTCTCCGTAATATGGAAAATAATCACATTTGTTTGAGAGTATTATAACTGGTAGGAGTAATACCAAAATGTTTTGTCTGGATAATTGTTTGATACTACCAACCATAACTGCAAGGGGTTGAAAAAACAATTGTTGGAGGACAAAAAATCATAACACCGTTCGTAAGCACAAAATCGAATATGTACAAATTTTATATTAATCTGATAATTTGTACCTAAAACCTTTTTCTGAAACAATTTTTGATTAGACGAACCATTTCTACAAAGGGTTGAATAAAATAAGGGGTGAAATCAAAAATATAATTCATAATTCTCTTAGGAGGTACATTATCAAATACGTTTAAATTAATCGTAAATCTTATAATTTTTATAAATACTTTGATCTGAAACAATTTTTGATAAGAAGAACCATTTTTTCAGTGAGTTAAAAAGATAAGGGGTAAAATTTATAAAAAAATTCATAATTTACGTACCGTGTGCACTGTAGATTCCGTTATGATTTATTGTAAAACTTTAAATGGTTATCTATAACATTCGTCTTAAATACATTTTTATACGAGCTACCATTACTGCAAGGAGTGGAATAAACAGGGGTGTAATAACAAAAAAAAATTCATACCTCCCTTCGTAAGCGCACTATCAAATTAGTTTATTTTGTTTGTAAATCTTATAATATATATATATCCGAAACTTTTGTCTGAAACAATTTTTGATTTGACGAACCATTACTGCAAGAGGTTGAAAAAATTAAGGTTAGAATTTAAAACAAATCCATTACTCCTTTAGTAGGCACACTATCGAATCCGTTCGAATTGTTCGTAAACCTTACAATTTTTATCGAAATCTTTTGTCTGGTTTTTAATAATACAAACCTTTACTGCAAGGGGTTGAAAAAACCTGGACTTGAAATAAGAAAATAAATAAAACTTCCCTACCATGTACTCTATCGATTTAATATTAATATTACATTTGTTTAACTTTTTTTATATGTTTAAAACTTATATCTTAGGTAAAATTTATATAGCAAATCATTGCTGTAAGGGGTGGAAATAAAAGGGTTTAAAGACAAAAATAGTATGTATTTACTTTTTACAATAGTTATAGGCCTACTATCAGATTCATTACAATTTATTTTAAAACATCTCAATTTTTTTTATTTGAATATTTTGGCTGAAACAACATTTTATGAAACGATTTATTACCATAAAACATGGGTTTAAATTTAAAAAGAAAAAAAATAGCATCTAAATGTCAGTGTATATTAATAACCATCTTAGAATTACTTTAAACCTTTGTCGAAAAAAAAATTTACACGACCATGTATTAGTGCAAGGGATGAAAAAATAGTTTGAATGACAAAAATAATAGCATAACTACCTTAGTAGGCATAATAAGAGATTCGTCAAAACATTCCATGCTGGATGCATTAAGTCAAAATAATTCAAAATATTTTCTCTGCATTGAATATGAAAAAAATTTAAATCAATCTTTTTTTGAATATTGAATATTATTATGTACATTAAATTCTTAAAACGTTCATCAAGTGTATGAAATTTTCCAAAACATTTCCAGAAAAAAAATTGTAGGCCTACTTCTACATCTACTTAACCCTGTAGGCTGTGCTGAAAGTGATTTTTTATATTATATTTTTCTTTTGTGATCACTTAATTTCTTGCTGCTAAAACCATCGGTAAAGAGCACAGATGTGCTTAAACATACATATAAAATATTTTTCCAATATATTTTATCATCAAAAATCATTACATTTGTGCAATATTAAAATTAATCGAATTCTTAATAAATTTTTTGTTTATAATAAATTCAATGGGTGCCAAAGGCGCCTTACAACCTACTAGTGTGAAAATAATCGCGTCCAAGTCATTCATTGATAGAGACCGGAAAAATTCGCGGGTTCAATGACCTCCAGGATAGACTCCAATACCCTCTACACACTCGGGGAAATGCCAACTGTTCATTGGCTGCTGACTTCTGAGTCGTCTCGACTGGATGGCCTATGATTCGACACTTCTATGAATGAGGGTCTCTAATTTGCCCTCTGTCATCCAGATTAACAGTGAACCAATGACAGAAGCAGCACTAAGGTATAATTATTTGAATTTTAGCATGACACGAAATGAACCCGCGAATTTTCCAGGTTCTATTCATTGAATACAAAAGTTGCAAATATTTGCGGTTCAACTTCCGACCGAAAAAAATCTACCTACGTATTTCTGTGGACAGATGACTCGGCCGTTTAGGGATTTTGCGAATGAATTAGGGCCCGAAAGCTTGCCTTCACTGATATGAGGCGACAGCGGACTTGAAAGAATGGGAACATCGCAAAGGAACTCACACAGACCCGTGCAAACGTCATATAGGTAGGGACCGGAAAAATTGGCGAATTCAATGACTTACAAGATAGACTCCAAGATCCTATATGCACTCGGACAAATTACATATGCTCATTGGCTACTGACTCGTGATACCTATTAACTAGAATACTTTTGATCCGATACTTCTTTCATTGAGGATTATTCATTGGCTCTGATTCCTTCAGAAAACCTGTGGTCCAATCACTGAAGCAGAAAAAGGTTAAACACATTTGGATTCTAGCATATCGTGAAATGAAACCGCGAATTTTTCCTGTCTCTACATATAGGTTTTCCTACTCCACTTATGACAAAAAAAAAATTCCTGATATTTTAACCGCACCGGGAGTTGAACACCTAATCGTCTGTACTATCTCCTTTGTAAAAGAAAGAATCACTAATATTTTTTACGTTCTTTGGAAAAGAAAATGGGAAAGATCGATTTAAAGCATATTTTTGGATTTACGCCATTGCTGGCTAACACCATATGCCATAAAAAAAATCCTGAAGAACGTAAGAAAAAATATGAGCACACAAACAAACTGAAAACAAGTTAATATCACCTGATGTCATGGACAGCACAGATAATTTATTGCATTTAACATTTGACATTGGCTTATTTTTGTCTGTATTTTGTGTGTTTGTTAATTCATCTCTTTTTCGTGCGTTCTTCAGGTTTTCTCTATGACATCCGTAAAACAGCAATGTCTAGGGACTGTAAAAGTTTGCGGGTTCTATGACATACAGGATAGACTCCACGATCCTCTGTACCTTCGGGCAACATCACCTGTTCATTGCCTGCTGACTTGTGAGTCTTCTGAACTGGGTAACTTGTGTTTTTATACTTTTTTATTTGTGGGTTTAATATTGGCCAAAAGTCATCCAGATTAACAGCGAACCAATTGGTATGATTAGAGACCTGCAAAATTCGCGGTTTCGATGGCCTTCAGGATAGACTGCACATATCCCTGTACACTTGGGGAAATAACGCAAGTTCATTGGCTGCCGACGTGTAAGTCGTCTCAGCTGGTTTGTCTGTGATTGGATCCTTCTTTGGTTGAGGGTTTATAACTGGTTGAGATTCGTTCAGATGAACAGTAAGCTAATAGAAAAATGAATCCGCGAATTTTACAGGTCTCTAGGTATGATTATTTGAATTTTAAGCACAACACGAAATTAATCCGCGTATTTTTTTTCTGCCTCTATGCATAGAACATTTGACATCGGATGATTTTGGCTTGTTTTCTGTGTGCTTGCACATTCATACTTTTTTTGTTCGTTCTTAAGGTTATCTACACGATTAAAGACCGGAAAAATTCGCGGAACATTTTTGCAATAGGATCGAATCCAAACTCGTTCACCTTCATGCTGCTTCTGCGTTTGGACCACAGCTTATCATAATGACGCTGAGCCAATGAAACACCCATCAACAAAATAAGTAAATCACAACCCTCCTTATTAGAGACCTCACGAGTTAGTAGCCAATGTGCAGGTGTAATTTTTCAGGGTACATATAGGATTGTGGAGTCTATCCTAGGGGTGATTGAAACCGCGAATTTTTTCACCCCATTTGTTATCTATGACTAGAGACCGGAAAAATTCGCGATTTCATTTCACGATAGCCTAGAATCCTAATTTGTTTAACTTTTTGCTGCTTCAGTGATTGGACCACAGGTTGTCTGAAGGACTCTGTACCAATGAATAATCATCAACGAAAGAATTATCGAATCCAAAGCATTCTAGTTAATAGTTGTCACGAGTCAGTATCCAATGAGCAGATGTAATATGACCGAGTGCATAGAGGATCTTGGAGTCCATCCTGTAGGTCACTGAATTCGCGAATTTTTCCTGTTCCTATCTATGAAGTACATAGTAAAACCAGCAAAGGTGTACGTCCAAAATAGTTTTTCAAATCAAAATTATATTTTTCCGGTGCAGAATACAAGTAGGTGTTGGTGTGAAAGGGGAAAGTGTGTTTCCTCTGAGGTGTCGGCTGTGGCGTGCTGACCGAAGCTCAAGCCGTCCAGATGACCGCTTTCAGCACGTCTCGTGGTTCAGTGGTATAGTTGATGGAGGAGGCTGGCTCATGAGAGGCTGTTGATGGGCAGGGGAAAGAGGGACGTTTCGGGGATGGGGGAGGTGGACGTGTCAGATAAGATAGCCCCCCGAGGCCCCCCTCCTTCTCCGACTTATTTTAGAAGCTTCGGACGGTTGGTTCTCGAGTGTTTCCTCCTTCCTCTCCTGTTGGGAAATCGCGAGCCTCCACGACTCAGGCTGCGAACTTTCGGTTAGACGGCGCTCTCGGAAGCTGCGCAGTAACTATTCAGCCACGGTGACTACACGGATCCATTTCTTTTTGGTACAGACCTGAAAAATTCGCGGGTTCATTTCGTGTTATGTTAAAATTCAAATTATTATACCTTAGTGCTGCTTCTGTCATTGGTTCACTGTTAATCTGGAGGACTGAGGGCCAATTAGAGACCCTCACTCGTAGAAGTGATGAATCACAGGCCACCCTGTCGAGACGACTCACAAGTCAGCAGCAAATGAACAGTTGGCATTTGCCCGAGAGTGTAGAGGTTATTGGAGTCTATCCTGGAGGTCACTGAACGCGCGAATAATTCCGGTCTCTAATTTTTTGTTAGGGGGATTGGAAAAAAAATTCACAGGGTTCAATGATCTCCGCGATCCTCTGCACACATGGAAAAAACATCTGCTCATTGGCTACTGACTCGTGACAACTATTAACTAGAATGCTTTTGATTCTATACTTCTTTCGTTGTGGATTATTCATTGGTACAGAGTCCTTCAGACAACCTGTGGTACAATAACTGAAGCAGCAAAAGGTTAAACACATTTGGAATCTAGCATATGGCGAGATTAAACCGTGTAATTTTCCGGTCTCTATCCATTGGATGCTGACTCGTGAGGCGTCTCAGCTGCGTAACTGGTGATTTGGTACTTCCTCAATTGAGGTTTACAGTCCTTCCGATAAACAGTCAGTCGATAGCAAAAGCAGCACAAGGATATAATTATTTTAATTTTAGTACATCACGATATCAACCCGTGAATTTTTCCTGTCTCTAATCTTTAGGGTAGAACCAACGTGCCTGTTTGTAATATAGTATTTTTAGAATGTTTTTGTAGGATAAAAACATTACATTCTTTGACGGTTTACTCATTATTGTGTAAATAATAATTATCCTTGTTTATAACTGGCTTAGGGTTATCAAGAGGACTGTAGTCGAATCATTACCGTGAGACAGTTGTATATGTGCTTTAAGTTTGCTTTGCTACCCGATGAATCCATGGAATTATGTCTTTATAGGTAGCTGAAAAATTTGCGAATTCATTTCGCCATTGGATATAATTCAAACTCTTTCACCTTCATGCTGTAATTGGACCACAGTTTACTTGAATGACTCTGAGCCAATGAAAACTCACCAACAAAATAAGTATTGAATCACCAAGCCTCCAGTTAGCAGTCCTCACGAGTGAGTAGTCAATAAGGAGGCGTAATTTTACCGAGTACCCGTATATGATCGTGGAGTCTATCCTAGAAGTAATTGAACCCGCAAATCTTTACAATCCCTGTTTATGAGGTATAATACAAGTTGCTAATAATCTTGAAATTCATACCTAGCACTTTAAATATAAATAAATCTGTTGTATTAGTGACTTCTACATACTTATTTATATATAAACATGGGTGTGATTTTATACTAGGTTTGATGTTAAGGAAAAAAAAATTTCAAAGTAAATTTATAAAAAACTATTATTGAATAAATTTAAATAACAGAAAATCATAATTTTTTTACGATGGAAACTTCGTGACTATCTATACATATTATACATATATTAGTATGCGAACCAAATGATTTCCAAAACAACCTGTCGTGTGTTTATTTCACTATAGTATTATTTTCCAGGTGGTATAGGTTTTATCGTTCGTCAAGTACTTTGTGTTTTTGTCTACCATAGTCTATTGAAAGATGTGTCACATTTGGCACATTTTTTTGTTCATTGGTTCACGCATCACTTCGTTGGTTAAAATTATACAATTGTACTTTATAAAATTTTCTAATTAGAATGTTTTTTTTTAATATTCTCTTCGGCGGTCCAATCAAAACAACTACTAAACAGGTAATGGTGAAATTAGCGTTATAGCTAAGCAAGAAACTAGGAAGCGAAGTGTTAATCATTTGTATGACGTATATGAAGGGGCAAATATTTTCCGCTAAAATATTTCGACACTTCCTGTGTGTTTAAACACTGTACCACTAAATTTTTTGTTTGAGTTTCTGTCGGCACACGAATCATAGCCTTTCTGTGCAGAAGCAAACACTTATTGAATGGCCTTGGCGAAATAAGGCATAGGTAGAGACTAGCAAATTTCGCGGATTCAATTACGTATAGGTTAGACTACATGATCCTATATGTACCCCGGAAAATTACACCTGCTCATTGGCTATTCACTCGTGAGACACGCCAACTGTGAGGCTTGCGAGAAGATACTTATTTTGTGGAGGGTTTTACATTGGGACAGAGTTCTTCAAGTAAACTCTGTTACAATCACAGAAGCAGCATCAATGTGAAAGAGTTTGGATTCTATCCTATCGCGATATGAATCCGCGAATTTCTCCGGTCTCTAGACATAGAACTTCCCTTACAAAAGACCCCAATTACACATTCAATTTTTTTCGGTCGTTTTTACATAAAAAATCCTTGGAATCTCAGTGGCAAACTATACAACTTGTAAAACTGCAAGATAGAGTTTTGTAAAATTGTAAATGGTACAAATCTCTGCCTTCAAATTTTACAAGTGATATAATTGACAACTGAGTTTCCAAGGGCTGTATTAGTAAAAGTACAAAGATTTTGTTACAGTGTAGCCTACGATTTTTAACTTATTTGGTAAAGGGTTTCAAAATTAACTCCAAGACATACCGAGAGACTGTAAAACAATATATAGAGAATGGAATAATTCGTCTGTTTTAAGAACTACAGGATAGACTCCACAATCCTCTGTATAGCTGGCCAAACTTCACCTGTTCATTGGCTGATGACTTGTGAGGCGTGTCTATTGGGTATCTTGTGATGCGATACTTATTTGATTGCGGTCTCTTCTTGGCCCATAGTCCTACATATTAACCATGATCTAATGACAGAAGAAACGCAAAAGTATGATTATTTGGATTTTAGCATACCACGAAATAAATCAGATATTTTTTTCCGGCTCTACCAATACCGGAAGAACAGCAAATTAATTATTATTTAAATTCTAGCCGGTGGCGAAATGAATCCTTAGGGATCGGAAAAGTTTGCAGATTAACTTCGCAATGGTATATAATCCAAACTAATTCACCTTGATGGTGCTTCTGTCATTGGACAAAAGTTTACTCTAAGGACTCTGAGCTAATGAAAAAGCCTCACCAAAATAAGTATCTAATAATAAGCCTCCCAGTTAGCAGGTCTCACGAGTGAGTAGCCAATGGGCAGGTGTAAGTTTTCCGAGCAGAAGGATCGTAAAGTCTATCCTAGAGGTATCTGAAACCTCGAATGTTTCCAGTCCCTATTAATTCGCAATCTTTTACGGCCGCTTCTTTACGGCTGGAAGCGTACACAGCTAACCGCAGCGAGTCACCCACCACAAACTGGCTACTTCCTTCCTGTCAGAGAAAATAAAATAACTCACTAGATAGAAGTGGACAGTCAAAGCTAACGTAGATTTATGGGATTTTGTTTTTAGTTGAAGTCGCTATACAAATTTTAAAACTTTTCCAGCATAGGGTGGATTTGTTATTGTTTTAAGATATTAACGTGCCGTTAAGTCGATAAAATAGGTATGTACCTACAGAGATGGGGGTATACAGTGGTAAAACTTTACTGTCTAATAGGTAGAGACCTCAAAAATTCGCAGATTCATTTCGTGTTATTTTAAAATTCAAATAATTATACCTTAGTGCTGCTTCTGTCATTGGTTCACTGTTAATCTGGAGGACTGAGGGCCAATTAGAGACCCTCACTCATAGAAGTGTCGAATCACAGGCCACCCAGTGTAGACGACTCGCAAGTCAGCAGCCAATGAACAGTTGGCATTTGCCCGAGTGTGTAGAGGATATTGGAGTCTATCCTGGAGGTCATTGAACCCGCGAATTTTCCGGGTCTCTACTAATAGGCTTCGAAACACTTCGACCGTATTCGTAACATTGATTTTTTTTTATATTGGAAAGGACGTGAATTTTTTTTAATAAACCTGATCGCTCATTAAACTTCAAGTAAGGTGTTCCCACGCTAGCGAATCTTCCCTTGTGATTGGCGGCCGACTGCAAGGGAAGTCATTGCCCTATTTGTCCGGGCCAGTCATGACGTGGTTCTTTCTCACTGCACGGCTTTGATTCGTGTGTCGGCGGCGGACACGCACCTGGGAGAAACTCAACCAATCATGAAACACAGGCAATGCTACAGTGTTTTAACGCACAGCTTGTCTCGAAAAAAATATTTCGTAGAAAATTACATGACCCTGCATACGTACTTATTTTCTTGGATCAGCTAAAATAAACTCTTGCAGCATCTAACTCAAACAATGAAGAAACATTCTGTAACAAAGCAAACTTGTGATTTGCCCTAACATAATTGCGTCACGAACAAAATTGTTTCTTCCGATCATAAAGGGCAAGCATACATTAAAGTGAGTTTGCAAGCTATCTTTAATCAACACATATTTTGCGATACATTGCCCAGTAGAGATACGGAAATGTTCCCGGATTATTTTTATCCCAAAGTAGACTGCAACTATACATACATTTCCGTTGCTTTGGGGATTTAACTACAACTGTTTCGATAATTCCCTCTACGACTTGGGCCAGTAATCTCCCAGCTATCAGTAGAAGGCTCGAATAAAGTTAACACATTAAAAGAAGGAGGGCTTCGCAGTAAGAAATCAGCAAGCAGAAAAGCAGTTGTGGACATATCATACATAGGACTGAGAATTTTAGCATGTTACCAAATTAATCCGCGAAATATTCCGGGTTCCTAATAATTTCGCAGTGCCTCGAATATTTGGCAGACCCAAGTGAAGACAGAATATATACTTAAAGCACATACACATTTTCTTCAAATTGATTTTTGTATTATAGTTCTCTTGACACGCCCTTTGACGACCCTGGGCCAATCGTAAACAAGGAAATGAAGTGGCTACCCAATCACGTTAAACTCGCCACAAGAAGTTACCTTGTTATCGACCAATGATAACTTCAAAAAAAGCTTGTTTGAATACAGGTAAGTTGTTTCTAGGTTGGAGAGAAATAAAGACGCTCTAGTAATTTGTAATCATTAGAGACCGGAAAAATTCGCGGGTTCAATAAACTCCAGGATAGACTCCAATATACTCTACACACTCGGGCAAATGACAACTGTTCATTAGCTGCAGAATTGTGAGTCATCTCGACTGGGTGGCCTGTGATTCGACACTTCTATGAGTGAGGGTCTCTAATTGGCCCTCAGTCCATCACATTAACAGTGAACTAATTACAGAAGCAGTACTAAGGTAAAAGTATTTGAAATTTAGCATAACACGACTCCAAATCACTAGCCAGAAGTTTGTGACGGAAGAGTTCCATTAGAACCATTATAACATTTTATTTTGAGTAAGATTTCATTATAATTTAATTTGAAAATAAAATTATTTGAGTAATTATTTCGCTTGAGAAATAATTTATATCTTGATTTTCATTTAAATGTTTTGAATTATTTCTTTAAAGTAAATTGTTGAATGATTTTTTAAAACAATTCATAAATAAATATATATAAATGTTATTAAAACATGAAACACACATGTCAAGTTTATATTAAAGACATTGTAACACGTGTGCAAACCGGCATTAAATGTACGAGGTGTGAATGCATTTTTATAGCTGCAACTGCTGACGCTACATCTTTTTGAAGTAATAATCCCGATAGCCTAATTCGTTGAGATAGTCAGTGTCAAGTTTGAACAGGTTGTGACTTGTCAGTCGGCTTCCAGAGCCGGAAGAGTGAGACCGTGTTTTGGGTAGATTTCAAAGTCGTAGGTGGGCTCAACCCATTTTTGCAATCCCATTGTTTGTTGATTTCTTAGTGAGAACATTTTTATCCTTGTTAATTAATATTTCCTGATTCCCTTGCTTCTCTCCTAACTGGGCATCGTTGGCTCACAGTTGTAGAGGGGCGGAATTTCCGTTTGAATAATCATGGATTTTGAACGACGCGTTTATATTAAGTTTTTGAAATGAAAACTTCTATGGGAAAGTTTGTATAGGGAGTAAATTCATGTAAGTCGTCAATGACATGATCAGGTGACGTGTTAACGATACCACTAGGTATATCTGTTTCTATTAGTGTTCAAATTGTGTTTTAATTCAATTTTTATTTTAAATCTTAAGTATACTATTACTGTGCAGTAAAAAGTGAGTATAAAATATATAAATATTCTCATATAGATATTTAGTTTGAATAACGAAGAAAACGGAGTCTATGTAGCAATGTAACCTAAAAATTAAGAACATAAATATTTTTTTTAACCTACAATTACTATGCAATGCGTATTTTATAGTAATTTAGGAGTTATTTTACTAACGTGATAAAACAATATTGTTGTGTGATAATATGTTTTCGTAAAAATTTCGAAAAAGTCTCTGATTTTTATCAAAAAATATTTTCTTATGTTACAAAATTATATTATACAAAGTTAGTATTTCTTATTTCAAATTATATTTGTATTTTCTTAATTCTATTAATAATATTACTAGTAGTTACTTTGATTTACAAGTTTTAATTTAAAAACAAACAATTAATTTGGATATCCAAAAATAACAACTGTTTGTTTATAGTTTTAAGTTTTCACTTGTGTCGGCAGTCCTCATGACTGCTTTGAATTTTTTTTTATTATAAAGCGGAGAGCAGAAAAATAGGTCGTGCTGAAAGGAAACTTTTTTGTCACCATAGAGGGCCATGACGGAGCAGATGAAGGTTCTTCCAGAAATACTTCCAGTTGCGGAGTCGACACTGGGATAGGTGCGCAGCGCTATCCAATGAGAGTATTTTGAAGAATATTAGTTCAAATTTGATGTAAGCTCATGACTAGGGGCATGCATATTTCGCGAAAAGATTCCGAGACTAGATGAAAGTCAAAACTCTGTGGCATCGACTGTATTTCGTGATTGGGTGAGTTTCTTTAAGGTATGTGTCGAGTGTTACAACAGCAACCACAGTAATACAGTACGGAAGCAAACGGGCCCTGAGTGGCTCGGTCAAATAAGGCAACGACTTCTCTCGCAGACGGCCGCCAATAAGGTAGAAACCGCTTTTGCGGGTATGCTTTGTTGCAGACTAATAGGTGTTCAGATTATTTCGCGAAAAATGCCTGGCCCTACTCATTACTTTGTTCGTAATATAATTATTCGCAAGTATATTTTGGTATCACACCTCACACAGGCCGCAAGCGCGTCTGGGGGATTCTGGCGATCGTCGGAAAGTAGGAAGAATAAAGGGGAGGAAACAAACAAAACAGGGCGATCCCTTCTCCGACGTCACATGGCGTGGTTCCGTGACTCAGCGGTCGTCCCATCCTCCTCCCCTTCCTTGTGCACGAGTTGGGGCAAGATGGCGCAGCGGAGGAATAGATAAAAAATAGATCCTACGTCGTGCTGGCGAGGCGATGAGATCAGTGGCAGAGGCTTCGCCCGCGGGCGGCGTATTTTCTACGCGAGAAAGAACGGACACTCTGCAAGTAGCGTCGGGGATCTACTCTGTAAAAAAAAACTCTCGCAAACAGTGGCGATGCAGGATATTTTTTTAGGAAGGGGGGGGGGGGCAAAGGATGGAATTTTGAAAAATAAAATAAAATTCATTATTATAATTATTAATTATTATATTATATATTATTATTTTATAATTATTATTATTTAAAATTTAAATACGTGTATTAAAAAAAAACTTACATTGGAATTTACACTAACAACCTTTCAGTGCGCTAGTGTCAATAGTAATATATAGGGACCGGAAAAATTCGCGGTTTCAATAGCCTTCTGGATCAGGGGCGCAACAGCGGGGGGGGGGGGGGCAAGGGTATTTGCCCCCCCTCTGAAACCTTGAAGTGGGGGCAAACGGGAGCAAAGTAAGTGCTGTGTAATCAATTTTTAGATAATAAAACTGCTAAAATAGCACCATTTTCCACCTTGAAATACAAATTTTCCCGGGGGAAGACCCCCGGACCCCCCGCTTCAATAGGGGGATCGATGATTCTTTATAAAAACCTATATTGCCCCCCCTTTGGAAATTTAGTTGTTGCGCCCCTGTTCAGGATAGACTGCACATTCCCCTGTACACTTGACAAATAACGCCAGTTCATTGGCTGCTGACTTGTGAGTCGTCTCAGCTGGTTTGTCTGTGATTCGATCCTTCTTTGCTTGAGCGTTTATAATTGGTTGAGATTCGTACATATGAACAGTAAGCCAATGGCAAAATCATCTAAAAGGTATATGTATTTTACTACTAGCCTATCGCCGAAAGAATCCGCGAAATTTTCCGGTCTCTAGTAATGTATAGAGACAGGAAAAATTAGCGGATTTATTTTGTGATAGGTATGTACGGACCGGAAAAATTCGCGAATTCAATGACCTACAGGATAGACTCCAAGATCCTCTATGCTCTCGGAAAAATTACATCTGCTCATTGGCTACTGACTCGTGACAACTATTAACTAGAATACTTTTTATTCGATACTTCTTTCGTTGAGAATTATTCATTGGCTCTGATTTCTTCAGACAACCTGTGGTCCAATCACTGAAGCAGCAAAAAGTTAAGCACATTTGGATTCTAGCCTATCGCGAAATAAAGCCGCGAATTTTTCCGATCCTTACTTATGATATTGGTGTAAATGTTAATACGGAGGAATGTGGACCAACTAGAGGCGCAAACCTGTAGTATTATAAAAGGGGAACCAGCAAAGCCCGAGAGTTTCGCTCGTGGGTTTCAACAGACACAAGTCTTCTCTGGATGCGGAGATTCTATGATGTCTACTGCCGATGTTTTGGCCTATATGTAGGGGCAGGCATTTTTTTCGCAAATAAATAGGAACGCCTATTAGACTGCAACAAGGTATATGCTCATCAGCGGTTTCTTCCTTGTGATTGGCGGCCGTCTGCGAGATAAGTCGTTGTCTTATTTGGCTGAGCCACTCAGGACGCATTTGGTTTCTCAATGACTTACTTTGATTGGTGTTTTAACATTCGTCATGTACCTGAAAGAAACTCACCCAATCACGAAACACAGACGATGCTACAGTGTTTTAACTTTCAGCTAGTCTCGGAATCTTTTAGCGAAATATACATGGCCTTACCTATACGTAGGGACCGGAAATATTCGCAAATTCAATGACCTACAGGATAGACTACAAGATCCTCTATGCTTTCGGACAAATTGCATCTGCTCATTGGCCACTGACTCGTGACAACTATAAACTGGAATGCTTTTGATTCGATACTTCTTTTGTTCAGGATTATTCATTGGCTCTGATTCCTTCAGCCAACCTGTGGTCCAATAACTGAAGCAGCAAAAGGTTTAACACATTTGGATTCTAGCCTATCGCGAAATGAAACCGCGAATTTTTCCGGACTCTACTTATATGCATGCAATAAGCTGAAAACTTTAAAGTATACATGATATTTTCCATAAAATATAGTTTTGACGTTATGTTTACTAACGCCGTTTTACAATCACGCTTTTGCAAGCGCAAGTGGGGCCCCTCATTGAGTCGCTTCTTAAATCCAGGGGGGGGAGGGGCGCATCCTGCCCCCCTCCCCATGCCCTAATCAGAGAAGTATCGAATCACGAGTCACCCAGTTGAGACACCTCACAAGTCAGCAGCCAATGAACAGTGACGTTGGCCCGAGTGTGCAGAGGATCGTCGAGTCTATCCTGGAGGTCCCTGAATGAGAGAATTTCTCCAGTCTCTAGTAATGTACTGTCTTCACTGATAGTTTGAAATTTTTTTATAACATACGGGTAGGGGGTGGAATTTTCACCTCCATTATTCACTCTGAGTCCGCCGCAGTTTTCAAACGTACTCTGAAATTCATCAACTTATAGGTAGGGACACCTGTATTTCGCGAATACATTTCGTGTCAAAGTATTTCACAAAATACTGTAACTTTTCCCCTGTGGTTATTGGCCGAGGTCGGTGAGAGGTGTCGTCCCACTCTTGACGGGCCAATGAGAATGTGGTCACCGTACTGCTGCAGCCTCACAATTTGCCATGACTCTTAGAAAAAGCTACAGTGTTTTGTGAAATACCTTGACATGAAATGAAATCGCGAAATACGGGTATCCCTACTTATAGGGTTTCATTTATTATGTTTTTACATCCCACCTACCTCAAAAGTATGTAACTGTATTTCCCATGAAGTCCTTATACGTCACATGCATTTTCTTATGAAAAGACAATGCATAGATAGTGAATTGTACCATACCCGTATTGTGAATACTGAATACAATGTAAATTATTTTGGTACTTTTTACAAGAAAAATCCTTGGAAACCCAGTTTCCAATGACATCACTTGAAAAACTTTACAAATATCTGACTTGAAATTTTACAAGTGATATCGATGGCAATTGGGTTACCAAGGATTATCCTTATAAAAAGTCAGAATTTTCTTACAGTGTATATTACATACACTCTATAAGTAGAGCCACGATTATTTCACAGATTCATTTCATTCCAGGCTAGACTCAACATGGCGTATCAAGAACACTGTATTCAAATCATCACTAGGGACTGAAAAAATTCGCGGGTTCATTGACCTCCAGGATAGACTCCATGATCCTCTGCGTTCTCGGGAAAAAGTCACCGGTTCATTGGCTGCAGACTTGTGCTTCGTCTGTACTGGACAATTCTTGATTTCACACTTCTTTGATTGAGGGTCTCTAATTGGTAGAGACAGTGATTTTACGCAAAGAAAAATCGGTTTGTTTACTAGATTTCAATATATGTTTGCGTCATCAGGTTCTGTTTTATTATTTGCGATCGTGTGCAAGAAAAATCAATGCCTAATTTGGCTGGACCATTCAGAACGCGCTTTCTTTTGAAGATCTTTGCCGTGGTTCGTGCGTGGACAGTATAAAAGCGTCTGAGATAACCTCGACGTAACCCAGTTGAGTTCTAACACACAGCTAGTTTCAAAATCATTTCGCGAAATATCCTCAGTGGCGTAGCCAGGATTTGTGTATGAGGGGTGTTAAAAAGCATGGCTCCTCCGTATTAAAGAGGGGGATCCGGGGGTTCTCCCCCGGGAAAATTTCGATTTTAAGGTGTAAAATAGTGCTATTTTAGCAGTTTTCTGTTCTTAAATTAAAACATTGTAATGCTAAAATTTTTATTAATTTTAATATTAAATTTGTTTGAGTGATGAATAAGAAATTAATTAAAGATTTGGTGCTAAAGGGGGGGGGGGTTGAACCCCTAAACCCACCCACCCCCCCTGGCTACGCCCCTGAATATCCTATCTGGCTCTACTATTTGGAACTGATTACTCTACACAAACAGAGAACCAATAGGTAGGGACCGAAAAAATTTGCAATTTCAATGACCTACAGGTTAGACTCCAAGATCCCCTATGAACTCGGACAAATTACATCTGCTCATTGGCTACTGACTCGTGACAACTATTAACTAAAATGCTTTTTATTCGATACTGCTTTCGTTGAGGGTTTTTCACTGGCTCAGGGTTCTTCAAGTAAACTGTGGTCCGATCACAGAAGCAGCATGAATATGAACGAGTTTGGATTCTATCCTATCACGAAATGAACCCGCAAATTTTTCCGGTCTCTACTAATCATCAGCGCGATGCAGATGCATATGTTTCGAAGACTACTTTTGTACTCAAGGAATCTTTGAAATAATAATGGCTCTATTAATAATTTTTATTAAAAGTTAAGAAACGTTGCCAAAGTTTTTTACACCGTTAGATAGCCAAGTCTCAACATGCTCGAAAGTAAAGTCAGGATATTTCTCAACACACTTCTAATTATTTTTATTGTTTGTAAAAAATATTTTACGTGGCGAATGCTTTTTTTTCCTGTCAAAACAAGCTTTTTCAGTGACACAGAAAACCGCAATCATTGGTTCGGTCCAAGCAACTGGAATAATTCGCCGACAGTTTTCCCAAAACCGTGCAACTCTTTCGACGTACCTGCAAGATAATAGAAAACACACTCGGAAGAAGCATCTTCGGAACAGAATATCTATTTAGCGTGATCACTTAGCGACTTAAGTACTGCATGAATATGTGTGCAGGTAAGTGTGTGATTGGTAGAGACCGGAAAAATTCGCGTATTAATTTCACGATGTGCTAGAATCCAAACAACTGTACCTTTATATTGCTTCTGTGATTGACTCACAGTTTATGTGAAGGACTTTGAGCCAATGAAAAACCTTCAACCAAAAAAGTATCGAATCGCAAGCGTCTCAGTTGACAGGTGTCACGAGTCAATAGCCAATGAGCAGGTGGCATTTGCCTGAGTGTGTAGGGGATTTTGGAGTCTATCCTAGAGGTCATCGAAAGCGCGAATTTTTCCGGTCTCTAGTGATTGGTAAGGACTGGAAAAATTCGCGGGTTCAGTGATCTTCCAAATAGACTCCACGACGATCATTTGTATACTCGGGCAAACTTCACCTGTTCATTGGCTGCTGACTTTGTGAGGCGTCTGTACTGGCTGACACGTGATTCGTTCCTTCTATGTTTCAAGGTCATCAATTGGCCCAGATTCCTCCAGATTAACGGTGAACCAATTGCCGAAGCAGAACTAACTTAGTTTGGCAACGTGTGATGTTATGCCCTTAATTGATTGCTGTAGGTCTATTACTATAGTAATTAAGAGTAATATGCACTTTAGTATTTGAAGTGAAAACTTCTTTAGCCTCGTTGAGCGATTTTTGGTAGGCGCAAAACTTATTGGTTCGCGTCACCGACATAACTAGTGACGTGTTGCGCCAGACTGGCGAATCGCAGCGGCCTGTGTACATGTATACGCATATATACACTAATATATTGTATATACTCGACTGTATAATGTGCGTGTTGGACTCTTTTTTGGATGGGTAAAATCTTGTGAGTTCGTATCACAAACATGCTGTAGTAGCAGTAAGTGAAGTTAATTTGACCACGTGAATACATGACCAAGGTTTGACATCACTGGTAAGGCATAGCTAGGTAATGAATATTTACATACCACTGACATCTGTTGTGCCTAAAAATGATGTAAGGATAAATGATATCATGCTGACATCGTACTGATATAATAGGTACCACAATTATTTTCTTACGTACATTTGACGTAAAAATGATGTCATATTACTAGGGACCGGAAAAATTCGGATTCAATGACCTACAGGACAGACTCCAAGATTCTCTATGCACTCGGACAAATTACATCTGCTCAGTGGCTACTGACTCGTGACAACTATTAACTAGAATACTTTTGATTCGGTACTTCTTTCGTTGAGAGTTATTAATTGGCTTAGAGTCCTTCAGACAACCTGTGGTCCAATCACTGAAGCAGCAAAAAGTTAAAAAATTTGGATTCTAGGCTACCGTAAAATGAAATCGCGAATTTTTCCGGTCTCTACATATTACACATTTAAAAACAAAGTTTTATGTTTTCACTTCTGTTGACAGTCCCCATGACTGGCTATTTTTTTGTTCCATTCTGTAATGTTCAACAGTTACTTTTGAACATTTAACAAGTGCTTAAGTTTATTCCCCAGAATATTACCTACCTTATCGTTAGAGATCGAAAAAATTCGCTGTTTCATTTCGCGAAATGCTAGAATCCAAATGTGTTTAATCTTTTGCTGCTTCAGTGATTGGACCACAGGTTGACTAAGGAATCAGAGCCAATTAATAATCCTCAACGAAAGAAGTATGGAATCAAAAGCATTCTAGTTAATAGTTGTCACGAGACAGTAGCCAATGAACAGATGTAATTTGTCCGAGTGCATAGAGGATATTAGAGTCTATCCTGTAGGTCATTGAATTCGCGAATTTTTCTGGTCCCTTCATATCGTCGTCTCAGTCCACCCACTTGATTCAGTGGCTAGCGTGTTTGGCCGGTGGGCCGAGGGACCGGGTTTGGCCCTCAGCTGGGGAGGGGATTAAACAAACTTTTTTTCCCTCAGGTTAGGTCTGTGTGTTTGTGATGTCCCTCCCACTTTCATCGGGCATAAGGCTATGTAAAACCATCGCGGAACTATCCTGCCTTGGCTAGCATACAGACGTAATGGCTAGACACCCGAAAAATTCGCGGGTTCATTTCGTGTTATGATAAAATTCAAATAATTATACCTTAGTGCTGCTACTGTCATTGGTTCACTGTTAATCTGGAGGACTGAGGGCCAATTAGAGACCCTCACTCATAGAAGTGTCGAATCATAGGCCACCCAGTCGAGACGACTCACAAGTCAGCAGCCAATGAACAGTTGGCATTTGCCCGAGTGTGTAGAGGATATTGGAGTCTATCCTGGAAGTCATTGAACCCGCGATTTTTCCGGTTCTCTAGTAATGGCTAACACCGTGATCAAGAAAGCCAGTGATAAACGACTCATCCTCATAATCACCAACATCATCATTTTAATCTTTGTCGTTGTAATGTAAAATATTTATTTTTCACAGCTGCTGACGTGGAAGTGAATACAAAAACATTGTTAAGTGTAATAAAATTAATTTAGTCTGATCATCGCCACTAACACAGATATTTAATAAATGAATGAATAAATAAAAATCATAAGTACGCACTTGTAAGGCCATTGCCATAGCCTCAAGGATTTTTAATGTATTTATTTTTATTTTTATATAGAACTAGCTGCAGTACCCGGCTTTGCCCGGGCTGAACACCGGGTGATATATTGTCCGCGAGTTACAGCAAAATGGATATCGTTATGTCCAGTGTGGTGGACATTAAGAAATGACACATAATTACTGTTTGTGTATCTGTGACCTATGGTTTTCTGAATATGTGTGCAGGTAAGTGTGTGATTGGTAGAGACCGGAAAAATTCGCGTATTAATTTCGCGATATGCTAGAATCCAAATGCATTTAACTTTTTGCTGCTTCAGTGATTGGACCGCAGGTTGTCTGAAGGAATCAGAACCAATGAAGAATCCTCAACGAAAGAAGTAATGAATCAAAAGAATTCTAGTTAATAGTTGTCATGAGTCAGTAGCCAATGAGCAGATGTAATATGTCCGAGTGCATAGAGGATCTTGGAGTCCACCCTGTAGGTCATTGAATTCGCGAATTTTTCCTGTCCCTACCAATGAGAAAAGCTACATCGGTTGAGCACACCTGTGACTTTGATTTATATCCTGAAGCCAGACGAATCCACGAAATGTCCGGTTTTTTTACGTGTGTCCGTGGAATTATTTCAAAAGCTGCGCAACTCCCTTGCAGACACTGCGTCCGAGTTGCGTCTGCGCCCCTTTTGCGCTCCCGTCGAGGTTTTTTGTGAGGGGGGGAGGGGGTGAGCTCGCACATTATTAGCCAGTGATTTAACGAACCCCGGAAGCTGTCAGACGTATGGGCGCAGGTTGGCCATTGTCTACCGCCTCTCCCTTCCTCTGTCATCCTCCTCTCTCCCCCCCCCCCTTTCCAAACTCTCGCCCTACCTTCTTTCTCTTCCTCCCTGGGACGTGTTCTCCGGGGAGGCGCAGAGGCGCCGTAATTTTTTTCCCGTTCGATCTCGAAATAAAGCACAGCTTCTTGGGCCCTGTTCAACCTTAAAAGAGTTTTCCAAAGGATAAATGAGGTACAAAGAGACATAAAAAAAAACAACTATTGACTGGGTGAGTAACACCGTCGGTTATAAGACCTCGTGCGAATTTCTCTCGACTAGGATCCAGCGAAATTCGCATTATTTTATTCAGCAACACGTCATGGTGTTATTGGAAGCGCCACGATTATACTTCTTCTTTACGATGATGGTTGTACTGCAAAAAAAAAATGTGTTCGTGGAGTCCACACGCGATAGAAGTAAAACTTCTTGCTTTTTATATTATTAGTAGAGACCTGCAAAATTCGCGGTTTGGATGGCTTTCAGGTTAGACTGCACATAGCCCTGTACACTCGGGCAAATAATGCAAGCTCATTGGCTGCCAACTTGTAAGTCGTCTCAGCTGGTTTGTCTTTGATTCGATCCTTCTTTGGTTGAGGGTTTATAACTGGTTGAGATTCATCCAGATGAACAGTAAGTCAATATCAAAATTATCTAAGAAGTATATGTGTTTGAATTCTAGCCTATCACCCAATGAATTCGCGAATTTTGCAGGTCTCTAATTATTAGGTATAGGTTAGCTGAGGACGCAATTAAAAAAATAAATATATATTCAAGTATGCGAACGCTAAAATATGTTTTTGCGCAAGTATGCAAGTATGTAAGTGTTCAAGTGGTAAGTATGTTTGTAGGTTTGCAAGTGTGCAAGTATACAAGCATGTGTGCAAGTATGCGAGTGTGCAAGTGTTTTAGTGTTAAAGTATGCGAGTGTGCAAGTGTTTCAGTGTGCACGTATGTAAGTGTGTAAGTTTTCAAGTAGTAAGTATGTATGTAGGTATGCAAGTGTGCAAGTATACAATCATGTGTGCAAGTATGCGAGTGTGCAAGTGTTTTAGTGTTATAAAGTATGCGAGTGTGCAAGTGTTTTAGTGTGCAAGTATGCAAGTGTGTATTATGCAAATCTGCAAGTCTGCAAGTGTGCAGATGTGCAAGTATGTAATTGTGCCAGTACGCAAGTGTGTAAGTATGCAAGAATACATGTGTGCAACTGTGCAAGTATGCAAAGATGCAAGTGTTCAGGTATGTAATTATTCAGGTTATGAATAATGCATGTATGTAGGTATGTAGATTATGAATTATGCTAGAGTGTAAGTGTGTATTATACAATGTGTGTAAATATGCAAGTATGCGAGTGTGCAAAAATCCAAGTATGCAAGTGTGTTAGCATGCATGTGTGCAAGTATGCTGCATCATTTCTACCTCTTCCATGCCGTCTCCTCTACCGGTTCCTCCACCACGTACTTAACTATTCCCCTCATGCGATCGGAATTTGTACCCCCCTCCTTCAGAAATAAAGGTTTCACTTCAGGATTGGCTATTGCACCTTATCCCCCTCCCCCGTCGGGTCCGCTCTTGGAATAGGCAAAAGTATTGGCTCTACAGTTTTGTTCATAATCACACAATATCAATAAATCTCGAATGATTTCCAAGTAGTGGGTTTAACACCAGGAGCGCTGCACGCCATGTGTTGCCTTGCCCGCCGATCCCACACCTGCCCTCCGCTGATCCTACAGGTTGACGCCCTTGGCGGAGTCCATTCTTAACTGTAGTTCTGTTTTTACATGAAAACAATTGCATCACTACAAGATACAGTTCGCAGTAATACTGGGTTCAGATTATTACCCAGGCGTTTATGCTTTGTCCCAGTACCTCCAATAGTTAAAGTTATTTGCCAAACCGTTCCCTGAAATAACATTCCAGTATTATCTGCGCACAACAAAATAAATTCAAATGGTTGAATATTCTATTATTATTTTCATTTGGTTTAAACATATTGAGTTTAAAATACAAATATAAAATTATACGCAAACTTACGTTATATTTTTTTTCTAGATTAGTTTTATGAATATGATTATATAATTCTAACAGCCTTTATTTACTATGATATTTTACCTACAACACAAAATAAAAAATTATGTATGCAAATAAATATTCATTATTGACATAATTATTTTAAAAAACACATACACATGTTGCATTTTGCCCCGCACGTGGGACATATTGTAACAATGGAGGAGGCACTATAAAACATTATCTTATTCGGAATTTACAGATACTAAATCATCTGTGTCATTATCTGTACAGTCAATACACACATAAAAAGGATTGTTTTCAGCACAGGACCAATTGACCACATTTTGCACTTTAAACATTGTACCCATTCTTCTTCATTCTTATATATTTCCCCACACTTTAGACAGGAGTGTTTTCTTCATTCTCAGAAGAATCATCACTGAATTAAAGTTTCCTTTTGATTCCTGTTTTCTTCTTATATATTCGTCGGACTGCTTTTGATGTGCAGGTTTAACGTTTTTGTTTGTTTTTCTTATTGCTCTCTCTTGCGGCTTTTTCCATTTCCAGCTATGTTTTCTTAGGTGTATCTGTGAGAATTGGAGATTTCCCTTTTTTTCTATTTTGACTGAATTCTTGCCGTGGCCTTCCTTTAGGATACGGGCGAACAGATTGAGGAGAAAATGTTTCCGTCATATCACCAGTTTCTGATATTTGGACACCACTGGTCCCAGGAACAATTCCTAGATGGTGATCACTGCCCAAAAACACTTCATTCACTTACATTATTTGACTTACATTATTTTGTTGGCCTTCCTTGAGCATAGTAGGATCTGTTACAAAAGAAGCTGCAAAATCACTGTCTTGAAACTTATCAATGTTCAGTGGGAAAATGCCTGCAGCTGAAATTCCTAATGTAATATTACAAGGTGTGGATGAAGTCATAAATGCGTCTTTAATTATACTTGGCAAGTCGTAGATAGTAAGAGTTTTTCCTGTATTTGTTTTTAACCAGGAATCGACTCCCCTGCTACAGAGTTTCTTGAATGGTCCGTAAACACTAATGTCAAGTGGCTGTAGCCGATGTAAACAATGTGGTGGAAATGACAACAGTACTACACCATTGTCTACACAAATCCAAAACTGTAACACTAAGGTGAGAGGAATGGTTGTCTAGTAACCACAGAAGTGGATCGTCTTTGTTAGGTTTTGTGTAGGCAATGGAATGTTCCATAAATTGCACAAAACATTCCTCTGTCATCCATCCAGATCCTGTAGCAGCACCAATGCAACCAGCTGGTCCATCTCGTATGAAGTGGTCTTTGAATTTATTTCTTGGGAAGATAATCATTGGAGGAATAAAGGTTCCCTGTGCACTCACCGCAGCAGCGACAGTTACGAGTTCACCACGTTCTGCTGATGTGACCGTTCCCACTTGTTTGACTCCTTTTCCTGCGAAAATTTTATTTGGTTTTAGCACAATAGTTACTCCAGTTTCATCAAAGTTCCATATTTTTGAAGGAAGTAGTCCTGATAGGTGACGTGAGTACACATCAGAGAAGAGTTTCTTGTAAAATTCATTTATTTTGAACTTGTTGAAACTTGTCACCCTCGCTAAGCTAGTTGCTTCTGGTTGTCTTATTGATAGCTCTGAATGTCTTTTCAAAAATCCTCAGAACCAGTCCACACCTGCTGTTATTTTTCTGCCCAAGAGGGGGGCATTTTTAGTCCATATTTTTTAGCACAAAGGTACGGAAGTTGTCTCACTTCCTTAGGGGTCAATCCAAATATGATGTCACTGCATTTTCTAATGTACTCTTTCAAACAATTTTATTGGCTATCACTGAACAGTTGGGATGGCTTACTGTAAACACAACAAAGATGTGTGTTGTCTTTTTCATCATCAAGAGTTTTGTGTTTTCTTTTTATGAAACGTGAAAATGTTGAATAATGAATGTTATATTCCTTGGAAATTTTTCTGATGGAGAAATCACTCGAACCTTGATTTTCTAAGACACGTTTTAGCTCTCTCCATGATATCCGGTAGTGTACTTCCTCTGTTGGTTTTAGTTTGTAATTCCTCATTTTTTCCTGAAAAATAAAAATATATGAATAGGTAAAAAAACACAGTTTGCTGGTCTGAACGACTGACTTTCCTTCACTACCATATTTTGACCTTGTTAAGGCAAGAAAAATCATGGATTCTTTCAGCTACCTTTACTTAAGAGGATTACTATAATGCGACAACTAGTAAAAGAACCTGCGCAGCCATCAATTTAAATGCGCGAGAAGATTCTTTTGTTTCTTGTCGCACTATAACAAATAAAGACAAGTTATCATTGAATATGGCCAAGAACCAGAAAGCTACTTCAATTGAAAGAGATTAATTTTAAAATGGATATAGAAATATTAATAATGCTGCAACATAAGCCTGCAGATAGGCAAATACTATTCGCAGATACAAAAAAAGATAACTATCAATATTACGCACTTATTGAAGTGTAGAACTAAAATTTCTGGGCAAATATATGTTTTATGTAGCTATTATTAAAACATAGTTTAAAATCAAAATGTAGCCTTTTTGTAAAGAAGAATTAAAAGTTAATTATATTTATTCTGTTATACAAGACGTAATGAATCACACAAAATTATCTAATACCGTGAAAAATCATTTAATGCAGTGTACAATTAATTACCGCAGCACTTATGCAACATTTACTTATAATGTTATAATTTTTATTCAGTATTGTTACTATCTTACATACTATTAAAATCATACCTAATTGCACATTACGCTATGAGGTTACCTAGAAGTTTGAAAAGAAGTTTCGTTAGTAAAATAGTAAAATCTACTTCGGAGCACTTGAACAACTTACAACGCCTTCAACTGATTCCAGCCAACTGATGCGCTCTGCTAGTATATTATTTCACCGCAGTGTGCCGCCACTTGTCCTGATACGCGCCGAGAAAAATGAGCTGTTGACACCTGCCCCTGTTCCCCTACTTAGTATTATCTATTATAAATAGAGACCGGAAAAATTCGCGGAGTCATTTCACGACAGCTTAAAATTCATATAGTTATACCTCAGTGCTGCCTCTGTTATTGGCTCAAAACTCACCTGGATGACTCTGGGCCAATGAGAAACACTCAACCGAAGCTGTATCGAATCACAGGCCGCTACATTGGGACACCTTCACGAGACAGCAGCCAATGAGAGGGTGACATTTGACCGAGTGTACGTAGAACTATAAAGTTCATCCTAGAGGTCATTGAACCCGCGAATTTTTCCTGTCCGTATCTATAAATAATTAATTCATGGATGCGAAAATAAACCGTAGCTAAGTTACAATATCTTTCTTGTGGTTGTTTGAAACTGTTTCTTGGCAAACTGTTTTCCAAAAGTTTTCCCAGGCCGTAACGACACTCGTCAGCACGTACCTCGCAGTCCACTTGCTTCCTGCCTCGCGCCAGACCGCAAGCATGTCTCGGCGACCGCGGCGCGTCACACGCACGGCCGAGATCCTGTTTGGACAGGCGCGGCCAGCGTCACACGGCCTGGAAGAGGGGACGCGCTTCTTTATCAGCCCCGTCGGCATCCTGTTCCCCGGCCCCATTACTCACGGGGTTACGTCTGTCGGTGCCCACAGTCTTGCGTCACGTGACTGGTCCCTCGTTCCGAAGTTATCTCAGCTCTCGGTATACGGGCCTTTGCAGGGAGCAGTTTCGAGAATGCCACGGAAGTCGAGGAACTGAATCGTGTAACGACCACGGCGTAGTGGAAATGGTTCACAGGAATTTTACAAGATGGGCAGTATTTTAATAAAATACCTTGTCGAAAATCAAGTCCAAGCCGGAGTTTAGAATTTTTTTCAAATATTTTACCGGGTTATCTGAACCGTTACATTATAATTTTATGAATTCGCTCTGCCAATCGAATGATTCGATAATCTTAGTAGCTACTCCGGCAGCGAATTCTAGCGGTGGTAACGAGAACTGCTTGTTATTCGCGTCCAGAAACGTAGTTGAAAACACAGTTGCGAATATTTATCACGCTTGGCATTATTCTAAAGAATTTTACTGTGCCGCCAATTACCATTTTTTGGCACAATTTCAAATTCGAATTTTGAACCATAATTTTACCAGTAATTTTATAACTAAAACTTCAACTTTTTCCGCTCTCTGCACACACTCCCACTTAATCTTTGTCCGGTTTGTCTTCCCAATCCATTCCCAGTGCCAGATATGATTTTTGCCTAGTCCTTAAGAGCCAGCATGTGGGCTCGTCTTATCCCCGCTTTGATGCACGCCCGTCGCCTCTAATTCTTCCCGTAGCCGTGACAAAAACTGCTATGCCCTCCAAGCTATCAGAGCAACTCGGTTCTAAGAGCCAGCCTTACGCGAGCAATTTCTGACATGATCACGAGCCATTTTACCCAACGTCCCGGTACGTCTTCGGGCTCTGTAGAGCTAAGTTTCCCACTGCCCTCGCACATTTCCACTCCCCCCCCCCCCCCCTCGTCAGCCTTGCCAGGGAACACTGCCCAGAGCACTGACCAGACCACTAACCCCAGCCAGGGGCGGCCTGTCTCAAGGTCTCGACACTAGTGCTCGAATGTACCGCCTCTGCCCTCTAGTGGCGGATATGTGAGTTATTTCCCCTGGGTGTTTGAACACCCGCTAAACGCCTGCCCCCTGGCGACTCACGCCACAAGCAGAGCAAGCAAGCCACCAGAGCACTGCACAAGTCTCCTCCATAAGCCCCATGATTTCGAATGAGCCTCGAGCGAGAGATGCACTAGTCGATTCCTTCTTGGTTCGACCACTTCAATGAGTCGCGCTGCGATCGGCCACTAACACCAGCGTCGAGATATCGAGGCAGGTGTTTCATTGCCACCCACTCGGAAATCTTTGGAACCTTTCGGTCCGGAAGCCAAAGCAAGCGTCTGTTTTAATAAGAGTCGCTCCCGCCACGCTGAGACTTCGCGCCGCGCTATCAGCCTGACCACTTCGCATCTTCGGCCAGCCCACAGCAAGACTTCACTGCTGCCGTCATACGAGAATGTAGTCGTCTCGTAAAGGGATGTTTTCCCGAAGTTTTTTTAGACCTTTATTAGTCGGTCTGTGTTCCATATATAAAAAGTCATATTTTGCCTCAATTCTAGTTTCTATCAATGATGAGTGCGTCCGCATCAACCGCGCTTGTTCGGGACGGTCTTCGCTCACCTCCCGGCGGGCACACATACTGAGTGCTACGAGCTACACTCTGTTTTAATGATTTTCGAAAACCTTTCTCTTCCCCGAGCATCGCCGTTTTTTTTTTGGCCATTTTTGTCCATTTAATGACTGTCTGTGAACAAGGTCTAATCATGTCGGATTTGGCTTGTTCACAGACAGGGTTCTAGAGCCGGAGCAAGCATGGCGACCGCATGCTTTTTTCCCGACCTCGGACCTAGGACAGCTATGGCGCACTGGTAGTCCAACTACAGCGCGTAACTTCATCTTCGGCCACCTAGTTCCAAACAACATATTTACAAATTCTCCGTTAGACCTCCAACGTGCCAAAATGCGATAATTATAGAACACGACGTGCCAATCATTATATTCCTGGGATTGTTTATCCTTATTTTTAATTGTTTATTCTTATTGTTAACTATGGTGAAGTCATCTCGTAATATTTTTACAAAGGGTCGACCCTACGAACCAATATTAAAACAATTTGTGTATTAGCCACCAAAGTCATGACTAACGAATAATTCATTAGTCAAATTATGTATGTCAAGTAACTAACTTCTTTATCATGTTTATTGTTATAATGTTTTGTTAGCTCAGTTTGCGGTAACTGTAAAAGTAAAATAAATAGTTGCACAGATATAGACGAAATTGCATTTGTTATTTATGTATTTGAAACTAAAAGATCTACCAGTATCCCAAAGTTTTCCCAAGCAGACATTTACGTTACACCAGTGTATAGGAGAATGTGTAACAATGCGTAAAACTTTGTGCCCGAGATTCGTATAAGAGTATATGCAACATAAGAACACATGAATTTGCTCTTTACCGAGGTTAGATGTTACACATTTCTGGCAAATACTGAAAGACTCTCTCATGGGGAGGTTTTTTTTTTTTCGGCTCTGTCGACAGTGTTTTGATTTTGCAAGTGATGGTTGCGAATATATACCACTGGTACCACTTCTGGGCATCGTCAAATTTATTGAGACAAAGTAAGAAGATAATGTCTTACGAATTTTTTTTTCAAACCAACTAAGACTTAGTGTACTTTGTTGAAGGGGGGTGCGTTTGAAGATGTGTAAATGCAGGTTTAACCTAGACCTGATTTATTTTACTTTTATTATTTTGTATTTTTGCATATAATTTAAAAGGTTTCATATATAAGCATATTTAGCTATGGTTTAGTACCTGGGTGACCAAACTTCGCTTGGCGTCTTTTTTTGTTGTTGTAAAATCGTGTTTATTTTTCGGGGAAGACACCTATTAATGTAGATAAACGTGAAAAGAAAAAAGTTAACTAAATATTAATTTTCATTTTAATCGTTAGAGCCGTTTCCGAGATACGAGAGATGTAAAATTTTTGTATTTATAAAACAATATAACTTATATAGGTATTTATTTATACGAGAAATTTAAAGTTTAATGTTTTATGCAGTGATCGGAATAGTTTCAGTTAACCTAGTAGAGTTTACCTATAACTCTGCCTATTCTAATCACTGGATATAATATTATATCAATTACATATATAGATAATATATGTTATATATGAATATTTTGCAATCCTCACTATACTTAATTTATATCTACATAATTACTGCAGTCGGTTAAATAATAATCACCTATGCTCAGAGTTCGACTTTTTATTTTAAATAATTAGCTATATTATGGGTTTTATTTTTTTTCACTTCACAGTTATCACAAATTATAACTTTTTGAACCTACCTTTTATTTTTTTACATGTTATGTTGCGGATATGTCGAGGATTTTCACTTGGTATGAGTAATTTTTATGTACATTAGTTGCTTTACTCGGGAAAATGTCACATATAACATGCAAAGCAATAAAAAAATGATGAACTTAAGTCTACTCCGACAAATTTAAAAGTTTGACCTTGAGATTTGTGTACTGTCGTGGCAAATGCAGAGCTTACTGGAAATTGGTGTCGCTGCATGGTACATCCCATTTGACCTTTTGATGAATCAAGAGTGATTCTAGGTATATGTAATTCTTTGCAGGATTTTTCATCAATAACGACTTTTGCCTTTATAATATTACACTATACTTAATTTATATCTACATAATTACTGCAGTCGGTTAAATAAAAATCACCTATGCTCAGAGTTCGACTTTTTATTTTAAATAATTAGCTAAATTATGGGTTTTATTTTTTTTCACTTCACAGTTATCACAAATTATAACTTTTTGAACCTACCTTTTATTTCCTTCCATGTTATGTTGCGGATATGTCGAGGATTTTCACTTGGTATGAGTAATTTTTATGTACATTAGTTACTTTACTCGGGAAAATGTCACATACAACATGCAAAGCAATAAAAAAATGATGAACTTAAGTCTACTCCGACAAATTTAAAAGTTTGACCTTGAGATTTGTGTACTGTCGTGGCAAATGCAGAGCTTACTGGAAATTGGTGTCGCTGCATGGTACATCCCATTTGACCTTTTGATGAATCAAGAGTGATTTTAGGTATATGTAATTCTTTGCAGGATTTTTCATCAATAACGACTTTTGCCTTTATAATATTACACAGTCTTGTTACAATGAGTCTTACACTGTTACCTAAACCTTTTGATCCATCCAAATCATGCAACAGCATTATTAATTCATTTTTTAAATTTCAATTCGTGTGGTGGCAAGTCTGAAATGTTGAAAGTGTAAAGGAATTATGATGTTAATTCGGGTGCTCCTTCAAATTTGTCTTTCATCGAGTCATTATTAGAATAGATTTTGACCTGTCCGGGAAGCTGTGCAACTATGTCTTCGTTTATTCTGTGGACAATAATAATAATAATAATAATGGTTCAAAAACAGACCTACTAATTCATTTCAAAATTTTGGCGGCTTCTTTAAAATTCAGGTAATTATCGGACATCGCTGCTTTTTATAACGGAAAGAAAAATATCGGAAAACATTTTTATCACACATTACACACGTCTTAATTTCTAATAGTTCGTGAAAAATAACATTTAAAAGCTTACATTATAAAACGTCACACCGTCGCCGCCATTCATTGTTTACCCGCGATCATGTATCCCTTTGTTTATTTCGCACAACTGCAGCCAACTATGGAGAATTAAACGCAAGTTAATTATTCCTTTTTATATATTGCAGTTTATCCCTGGATCATGAAGTATTAATCCTGATGGCATGTACCTGCTGGCTTGATCCTGTGGTAGGTACATATATGATGCTTGCTGTTTTAATTCAGTACGTCGAAGTATTCTGATAGCATTATCTTGATGGCTTGATCCTGTGGTACGTTATTCTTGCTGTTTAAATTCAGTACGTTGAAAGATTCTGTATATAAAAAATATAGCTTTGAATTATAATCGTAATGAATTAAGATCGAAAGTCAAATAAAAAGGATTTTCAACTTTCAATTACAATTCTTACGTGTTTCTCAATTTATTCTACTATTTATTTTAATATAGAATTCATTCGATCAATATCGATTATGTTTTCCTAAAACTTCAGAAAGTCAAGTTGTTCAGTTTTTTTTGGGAAACGTAATGTTAAATGATTTTGAATGATGTACTAGAAATAAAGAATTTTACTACATACGAACTGTTAAACCAAAATAGTACAGCACATTATTTAATATTTACAGTATCTGCTTTGACTTATATAAAAATTTGCCTGAAAAAATTAATTTTAAAAAAGGACTTTTTAAGTTGAAAAAGAACCTGCCACAAACAATTAACTCTGGTTATATTATAAATATATTTTAAATCATGAGCAAAAACACGAAATATTATAAGCAAAATAATTTTTCGGGCAGTTCTACGTTAAGCCGTTTAACATTGAGTTGTTACTGCGTGGCCTGCTTGCGAACTCTGACCCCAATATCGAATCCTTGCTACTTATATTCTTGGCCAAGAGGCTGTTAGCTAGCAGGCGAGCGGGAAAGAAAAAAAAATCGCCTATTTTTAGAAAGATTTTTTTCGTAGATTGGCTGCATTGACGGCGACGTTTCAGCAAGCGGCTGGACGCTGACTAACTTAAAAACACATAATTTAGAACCAAACCACTTAGAAATATGTAGTTTAAAAACACAAAAATTGTAAACAAATAATTTAGAAACACGTCACTTAGAAACATGTAGTTTAGAACCATGTCACTTAGAATCACATAATTTATAAATACGCCACTTTAAGGTGTAGTTTAGAAAAACGCCACTTAAATACATAATTAGAAATACACCATTTAAAAACACAATAATTAAGAAACACGCCACTTATAAACGCGTATTTGGGAAACGCGCCACTTAGAAACACTTATTTTGGAAATACATCACTTATAAACACATGCCAGTTAGAAACATACAATTTAGAAAAAACGTCAATTATAAATACATTATTATTTAGAGACACACTATTTAGAAACACGTAATTTATAAATATGCCAGGTAGAAAACCATAATTTTTAAATACACCTCTTAGAAACACAATAATTTATAAACACAAGATAGCATTTTCTAGGTAGTGTGTCTCTATCTTGTGACAGTTATACGTTTTGACGTTCTGAGTTATGGAACGGGGTGATGCAGGGGTGACAAAAAAATTACAGATATTTGTAAATTTGTACATTTACTTGAAAACAGCTGTATCACTACAAAATATAGTGTTCACAGTAATACTAGGTTATTAAGATTATTAAGATTATTACCCGGGCATTTAGGCCTATGCTTTGTGTTGTCTCAATTCCTGCAATAGTTAAAGTTATTTGTAATCCATTCCCTGCATAGCTTTCCAGTATTAACTGCCCATATTAATAAGCACGACAAAACAAAATCAAGTCAAATTGTTAAAAATGCTATTATCTGTTCCATGGTTTTAAAAACATTGCTATAATGAAACATCAATTAAAAAATAAAATTATGCGCCCATTTTAAGAATGCTTATTATTATCATCTCGAAAAATGTACTTTATATTTGAAAAAAAAAATAACCATAGGTATGCGTTGTACTAATTTGCAAAATTTTATTCTTGTAGTATTACAAAATTATTTTTGGCAACCGGTTTCCATGGGAATCTTCTGTAAAAGTAAAGAATTGTTTTTTTTTTTGTGTAGGTATCTAACAACAACATTTTTTAGAACAAATTTTAGGTTTGTTTCAATGGTTACTCGAAATCACTCCAGGCAATTGCCTGGATCGGTACTTTCCAAGCACACAGCCGCTGCTTTCTGTCACGAACCACAGCGAGGGTTCATCCAAGAATTTTACTGGATAAATTTAGGTAAATCCATGAAAAACCAAAAATTAGTGAGCCCCGTATCCTCTGGCGTGCAAATTTCGCCTCTTTCGTCAGTTAATTTTTATAATCAAAAGAAAGCCTCAATGTTTCGGGAATAATTTATTTATATTTATAAGAGAGAGAGAGTGTGTGTCTGTCTTTAGTTGGCCAATCTCAAAGACAAAAAGCAGTGAAATTTTGCACGAAGATTCTCCGTGGGATTTCATTGCATTTCGAAATAAATGTCTTTAAAATTATTTTCAGTTTTTTTATTTAAATTATAAAGTGAAATTTCTTTGATTTTGACTTTTCTTCCACGAAAAGAACGGAGAATAGTTTGCGGACAGTGCAGAGAACGTGGTGACATGCTTTAATGCAAGCAAACTTGCTCCCCGCATGACTGTACTCAGGATTTTCCCTGCGTCTATGCAGGTTTTACCTGGGCCCAACTTTCCTAGTAGTTATAGTCTAGAATTAAGAGTGAAGTGATTTCTTCATGGCACCAATAGCTGCCATTGCTGGCCAATCCCCCTCCTAGCACTTGATGCATGTGACCCTCTCCCTGCATGGCTAATATCAGCATGGCTAGGCATATAGGCTTAGGTCTGAGACGCACCGAGGTCCCTCCCCTAATTATGAAATCACCCAAATTTTATCACCCAAGTTTTAGTTAGGTTAGGAAAAAAACCTCGGCTCTGGTTGAACCCCGCCATGCTGCAGGGATAGGCGGGTCGCGGCGGTAGGGACCCGCCTGCGCCTGCCGTCACCCGACTCGCTGGCATCTAGTAAGGGAGTCTTCGGGCAGAGGGCAACACAACGGGGGGTTGAAATTACTCTTGTGCACCACGCCACTGGCCATATCCGCAAGAAAATGACGTTAATTCAAGTTCGTATTGTTGAAGTGAAAAATAGTTTGGGCGAGATGAGAGGAAAATTTCATTTACAATTTTAAGGCCGAATTTCAATGCAACGTTTTCGTGAAACGTTGTTCTGAAACGTTTCGAACGCCAAAGATATATTAAGAGAGCACTAACGATTCTAGGTTTTAATTGCCAAAGAAGTTTCATTTCTATCACGTGTAATCAGTTACACTCATTCTTTTTTTAACTGGAGATTTTTGACGTGACAACGTCTAATAAATCGATGAACGCCGGCTGCACGCACTAAAAAGTGTCCCGTTACACACATTTTCCCGTTTCGCTGAGTCCCGTTACACTCATTTTATATTGCTCTTTACTAACATGAACCTCCTAGCATTGCGACCGAGTCCGTGGCGTAATTCTGTTTTCATGCAGTTCAATGTAACATTTTCATTGCTCTTTGCTAACCCGTTCCTCCTAGCATTGCTGCAGAGTCCGTGGCGCAAATATATTATTTTTGACTGCATCTTGGTTTTGGGTAAGCCATTTTCCTTCACATCATCCTTGAAACACTCCCATTCGTTTCCTACTTTTCCTATCATCGTCCTACCTTAACAGAATAACACAGATTGGAAGAAGTTAAATAGCAAACATGTATAAAATTATAGTTAGTTAAAATAATCTCTTCGTTAAAGTAATAAACATATTTGAATTAATAAGTGCAAATAAAAGTAAATTTATCAATTAAATTGTCGATTTGATTTCACTCCTTTGTGTCCATACAAAATAGTGATAATTCAATAAAAAGATTCAATTTTATTCATAAAAGTATGCAATCATTTCATCAATGTTTTGTTATGACGTTGTCACGTTAAACTATCGTCCGTTAACCGACTTTACAGACAACCAATTTTTTTGACCATATCTTCACGATAGTCTCCAGCAATACGGCTAATACAATCCTAATAATTTATTCATTTGTGGATCGTTCTGTAGTAATCTTCGACATAAAATTGACACGGCATTGACAAAGACCAGAAAAATTAGTGGTTTCATTTGTGATAACTTATGCTTAAATTCAAATAATTTGGTATATATTATGTGCTGACTCTGCCATTGGTTCTTTGTTAATCTGGAGTACTGTGGGCCAATAAGAGACCCTCAATAAGAGAAGTATAGAAATCCCAAGTCACCCTGTTCATACGCCTGACAAGTCAGCAGCCAATGAACAAGCGACGTTTACCTGAGTGTGCAGAGCATGGAGGTTATTGAACCCGCGAATGTAAATTATCAAGTAATTATTTTGATGAATTTTGGATTTTTTTTCCGAATTTCTATCTTAAAAATTAGACAATTTAAATAAGGCAGACAAATATCAAGATGGTGGACGCCCTATCCATAAATACTAATGAACTATAGTGGGTTAAAATTAAAACAACATGGTGGCAGTGCCCTCTAGTAGAGGTGTCTACTACATAACACTAGCACTCCTAGTAGAAAACATTGAAAAATAAAACATGACGGTTCGGTCTCGAACAGGTAATGATATTATTCATACAAATTAAAAAAAAAATTCACCTGTGTGAATATGTGTATCATATTTTATACATATTATATGAAAAATGTATCGATGACCGTGCAGATAAAGAGGTTCGTTTTCCAAGCTCCAGCTATTATGGTTTGAATCACAATTTTTACAATGTATTTTGTAAAAATAATTATTTAATATGTCGATATGGACCGTAACAACATTGGAAGTTATTGGAAGATGGACCCTATGTGTATGAGACACATCGATGCTGGCGCACTCTAAGAACAACCAAAGATGGAGGTATCCAAGATCGAGGCCTCCAGCAGAACAAAAAAAAAGCTTACATTATGTCATCCAAGATGGAAGTATCCAGCAGACTAAAAAAAAATGATGGCTGCGAAATCATCCAAGATGGCGGACTCCAGCAGATTAAAACAATATTGTGGTTGTGATGTAATCCAAGATGGCGGCATCCATAATATGAAAACACGACGGTGACTGTGATGTCATAATCCAGAAAATTGGGTGGGAATATCGGAATGGATAGGGGAAGGGGAAGGGTGATGATTTCTTAGAGAATAAATGGTGGGGTTTATTGCGAGAAAAAAAATAATTGTTAATGCATGGGAAGGGGGTAGGAGGTGGAGGGTGATAATTCGAAGGAAAACATAATTTGTAGGGCTGTAGGTAAGCGGTGGAGGGGGGAAAATTCCAAGACAAACATTTATGGAAAAGGATGAAAAGGTGTGGTTGGATGGGTGATGTAGGAGGGGGAGGGGGTAGTTCATGTATGTAATGGTATCAGTGGTAGTGGTCAGTCTGCCTGCAGCCGCCATGGGGGAAGGACCTATCGCCATTTTTATTTTTGCTCTCGATGCGATCGATGACTCCATGACGTAAGTGATTTTTTTTTAAATAACCTTCTATTAAAATTTAACTAATTACTTTTTTTATGAATTTTAAAATTTGTGCGATTTTTTGTATAATTAATATGTACATATTTTCAATTTGGTGGCTATAAAGACAGCATTTATGTCATAATTTAAAATCGTGATCGCAACTTAATTAGCAGTGATGATGTCGTACACATCAAAGATAGCGGGAATAACGGAACATGTGACATTTCTATAATCCTATATGACGACCGTTACGAAATATGCAATGGTGTTTTTTTAAATAATTGTTATTTAAATTTTAACAAATTTTTATGAATCTTAAAGTTTTTCCCGGTTTTCTAGCGTAAAAAATTACCTATTTTCAAGATGGCGATGTTAACAGTTATGACATAATTCAAAATGACGGAAATTTCTAGAAAACAAAATGGCGGAATTGGAAATGGTGGAATTCAAAATGGCGGTAGCTCTAGAAAACCAAAAAGTGGATCCAAAATTTCGGATCCAAGATGGCGGATCCAAGATGGCCGCCAGGGTCAAGATCAATATTAAAGGTCAAGGTCAATGTTATCCAAGATGGCCGCTGTGACGTCATAATCCAAAATTACGGTCGGTTTTTCGGATCCTCAACCTGAAGCCTGGGCTAGAAAATACATTCCTATATTACTGTTGTTTTCACCCTTAGCGGCCTGGGAATTCCGGGCTTACAGAGGCCACAGCAAGGAGTGGCTGAATAAGCATCGTCGTTCTGTGTGTTTCGGGCATCGAATCAGCCCGGGATGACGCGACATGTCACAGATTCTCTCGTTCCTTCAAGAAGGACGCCACGGGTATATAAGCGACGACGCCGGCCTCCACGGGAGTTCCGAGAGGTCGGAGAGTTCAACGAGTGAGACTGTGTGAGGACAGGCGCGGGGTAAGGGACGAGCCACTGTCGAGCCCAGCTCCAGTGAGGAGTACGAACTGTGGAACTTGATAGACATTGAGTGACTTGAGGATAAACATTTTTAAGTGCAAGTGATTGGTGATCAGAGGTTTTTGAGTACAATTATTTATGAGTAATGTAAACATTGGTAATTAATAAAACTGTAATAAAACTTAATTAGGTTATACCTTACGAACCCAGTAGTTACCCCACATTATACTCGTAACAATATAATATAGTGTATAGTCTGAAGGAGTGTCTATAGAGTGTGTATTGTAGTTATCTACTATTCACTCCCTAAAACGGTGTCCCTCTAAATTTAGTTGCAGATGTTGCAGATCTCTGTACATCTATTTCCTTTAACAACATAAATTATATTAACACATACACTTTTTTACATAAGGAACACATTCAAATAAAAACTGAGCAGAAGGTGTTGTTTTACTTAGTAGGTTTATTTCTCACACATCATACCTCTACATGAGACAAATATTTACATTTAAAACTCTAACAGGAGCGTCAAAGCATCTGGAGCCAATAATGATTAAGCTTCTTCTCCTGGCTGATCAAAAACTAATCTAAGGCAAATTGCGTGGTAACTCAACACCATAGACGTCACGTTAGAATAAATAACAAGCTCGTTCACATCGTAACGTCCATATCTGCTCATTATCTTCCTACGCTATCATTATTTTAATAACTTATTTACACGGCAAACACATGGCACAATCACTTTCGCCTTATAGAACAATATTGCTGATTTTTTCGCATGTTTAAAGTCCATTTCATTTTTTTTTTCAAAATAATTAAAAAAAGTTCAGAAATAAATAGTTCCTTTGCAGGTAAATTACAAACCTAAACCAATTTACAGACATGGATACTAGGTCCATTTTCAGCTAGCAGGTATCTCTTTACACAAACTGTGAAGGCTTTAGGCCTACTTAGGCTCTTGAAAAACATTAAACAATGATATCAATGTCGCTTGTAAACAGTTTGAATACTTAATAATCAAACTATTTTTGAGAGATACAGTCTAAATTGAAAATATTTGAATATGGTTTCAAATTAGGGGAATTTAACTGTGTACTTTTCAAAACCTCACACTCGAATTAGTTTGTTTCCAGTGACTACAGTTCACTGGTTTAAAAATAGTTTTCACGCAGTATTCCTGCGCGTTTCACTCTTTAAAAATTTATTCATAGTGAAATCCACCGATTTGACAGTTATCAACAAATGGGTATCACGATTTTCAGGCAATATCAATTCACTGATTAAATTCAGTGGTTAATATTTAGGGCTCCACCTACTCGGGCCCACATACGGTATGCAGCGTTTCAGGAAAAAAACCACACGATTTTAAAACTATTCAAGATATCCGAGTGGGATCTGCTTACCAAAAGTATTTAAGAGTTCGCTGAGGGCCAAAAAATACTTTTGATTTCGGATTAAGTTTTTAAACTTTATTTTCAGAAGTGTTAAAATGGCTAAAACGCATGTTTTCAGAGTCATTTTTAGGCGTAAAACAACCAGTACAGATTCTTGAAAGCATTACACCTTTTATCTTCATTTTTCGGCCATATAATATTCCAGTCATCGCTCAAATTTCACAGTTGTCCTGTGACGACGAGAAGACTGCGCGCCAGTCCAGAGGAGACACCGCGCTAGAAGCAGCAGCGAACGTCGCGCTTATAATCCCGCCTCGCTGACACACATGTACCTCTGACGAGGCGGGCCCCATAAGGATGTATGTCCCGATCTACTTTACGTCATTACTTTATTTTTACTTTTAACATTGTCATACTTGTAGACATTTTGAGTGGCCTAACTTAAGCAAATCGGGCATATATACATATAGTGCGAACCTTTTGTATAATTATCTGGCAAAGTTGCATTTTTAACATTTTTGTGCAGTATGGATAAGGGGAACCAAATGGTTAAATAATTGAAAAATTGTGTGTACAAAGGAACAAATGTCCCCTAATGCGTGGTATGGTGTAAAAATCATCAAAAGCTTTATTTTATTTTTAATCTTTTAAAATCATTAAAATTTTATGATTTTATAATTTCGATAAAATTAAATAATTTTTTCTAAAAGAAAATAAACCATATCACATACAGCCAGTAAAAAAGGTTTAAAACCTAAAAAGTTCCAGTTTTAAATTCCGTTTCATTCTCCTTATCCACACTCTACGAAAACGTTTAGTCACTCAAGTCGGCAAATTTAACCACGTGGATCGTAAATATAAAATAATGTTTTGGAACGGAACATACACTCTTAAGAGTACTGTAACTTCATTGTTTGATTTGATTCTAAAATATGTTCATTATGATAGAGCGTTTGAATCGAAAATTTCCCAAGTGAAAATTACGGGTCGTTTAACTTAAACAAATCAAATTCATTTTCCAGCGTGGCAGCAGATTAAATATATTGATGTTTCCTGGCTCCACGTCTTGTAAATTGTTACATTTTACGTTAACGTTACTCAAGTTGGCTACACGCAATCTCATACACTCTGAGACCAACTCACGAATGTTTAACACATCTGTGATTCAGCTTCACTGAACTGTAACCAGAAGAATTAATGCGATGACACACCTGTATTAAAATATTAAAGAGAAATTTTCAGGTTATTTGTCTAAAAAAATTTCGTTTTAAACATGTAAAAAAAAAGCTTAAACGTATATATTCACAGATGTTATGCATATGGGAATTTTTATTTAATACAATTTCCTGGACATAGGCCCTATGCCATTGCAGTGTTGCACTGTTTGTCATGGGAAAAATAATGTCGCAACACTGTTTTGTCATAGGAAACCTACCGTGACCGCCGCTGTTGTCGTAGTGTTGTACATAATATCTGATATATTCATCTCTGTGTTCTTACTTTTGATGCGTTGACCTGGTTTCGTTATCTGTCTGCATTTACGGTTGTTGAAACTGTCTCGTCGTTGTTAGCACACTGTGTTCGTCTGTGCTGTAAGAATTTTTTTTTCACGACTAAATTCCTCCCACGAAATTCTTGTACTGTGTTGTATTTAAATTTGAATGTTTTTGTCCTGTCATTGTTGTGTTGTATATAATACCTGTTTAGGTTCCTTCTTGTGTTTATCTTTTTGTCATCAGTTGATTAAGTCTTATTTTCTGTGGGTTTATGTTTTAATTTTTTTTTATTTCTTATTTTTAGGGGCATGCATATTTCGCGATTAGATTACTCGATTAACTAAAAGTTAAAACCCTGTAACATCGTCAGTGTTTCGTGACTGGGTGAGTTACTTTCAGGTACATGACGATTGTTACAACTCCAATCACAGTAATTCATTGCGGAAGCAAACGCGTCCTGAGTGGCTCGGTGAAATAAGGCAACGACTTCTCTCGCAGACGGCTGCCAATCACAAGGAAGAAGCCGCTGGTGCGCGTATACCTTGTTGCAGTCTAATAGGCATACAGATTTATTCGCGAAAAATGCCTGCCCCTAAATAAGGTATTTATAAATTTCTTCTATGACAGTGCAAAACTGCAATGTCGTAGGTCCAAGAAGTAGTATTAAATATTATATTTAATATTCCACTACAGCATTGTAGGGCCATCCTTCAGAGTCCCATAGACACGCGTTACCGACGAGAAGACTGCACGCCTTTGCGGTGCCTGGCGCGTAGAGGCGAAGAGACGCGTGATGAGCCAGTCAATGTCGCCCTTAGTGACCACGACAGACGGCATACTTAAGCCTTGGCCTCACACGCCGTGTTATTTGTTTTTCCCTTCAGTACTTTGACGTGAGTGCTATTTTTGGAAATACTAACTCATACCTCCCTTGCATTTGTTTTATTCTGCTTTGATATTTTCAACAGATACTCGCTTTGTGTCACATTATTCGTATGAAATGTCGCGTGTGATGATAATTACAAAGAATTGCGTGCCTTTTTACATATATGATATTACACTAAGCGGATATATGTTGAAACTATTTGTAGCAGAAAAACAAATGCAAGGGAGGTATCGAGATAATGTTTCAAAAATAGCAGTTGTGTGCTTGTCATAATTTATGACCCCAACAACCCAAAAACACTACTATTCTAATCTGCTGCCATTTTTCTGGGTGTACAACACAGGAATATATAAATTTTAAGTCGAATGAAATGCAACAAACGTGTACAATATGCACAGCATATCTGAAGGTTTGGCGAACTAACTATGAAACCACATTTCGAATCAGGACAATGTGTTAGCTTTTAAATTACAAATATTTTTTTGGTTTTATAAATGCTTGAATTTTCATAGATAAATTGCTGAAAATAGTTACCTTGAAAAGTTTTAAATCCGATGTTACAAGGTTCCGCACATTCTGTAATCCGAAACTAAACATGTTCAAATTTTTTTCTTTCAGGTGGATTCCTACTGTTTACCCTAGACCGCTAGCTTAGATCGCATTGACTGCGCTGCTCAGTACAACGTCTCCTGTTTTCTAACGGGGTGGAAATTCCGTTAAGATAATTTTTTGAAGAGGAGATATGAATCAGTGACACTAAGTGATTTCCAAGACTTATTTTTTTAAAACAATAATCCATTTTTTCTATAGAGCAGCTTATCACAATATTTTTTTTTTAATTGGTGTTCCTTTTCGAAACATATTTCCGAACGATAATAGGGTAAAATCACTAACATGGTCATGAAAGTGGTGATTTTAAGATCTTACAGTATGTTATGGGGTTCTTGTCCGCTAATGAATAAGTACAACATGGATCCAGAAGAACCTTTTTCAGCAGCAGCCATCTGACAAAGAAGTATGAAATGTCAAAACATGCCCATTTTATCACGCCAGGGAATATTTACAAAAATAAGTAAGTACTTCCATAAATATTTTGTTGGAATAAAAGTCTTACACGTGATTTCAATCAAGTATTTAAGTGATCATCAGAGGCCGGGAAATTTCGTGGTTTCACCTGGTGTCAGGCTAAAACTCACAGGTACTATGCATACGTACCCTCACCTGCTTTCATATGGGATCGTGTTTCTTATGTACACTGTTAAAATTATTAACGTTAAGTATAAGAAGAACGCTGGTTACCAATTACCGAGGGACCTTCGTTAATGTACGGATATCCACGTAGATTAACGGGTAATGATTTCACATACATCAACGCATGAATCCACAAAAAAACATTCAGAAACTTGTTAAATCACATTGCCTGTTTCCCTTGTTTGCAACGGGACACGGAGCTAGGAAGTTGGAACACATCGTGGTTTTTACAAAGATGCAGCTGTCTGAAATAAACGAACTACTCTAAGTTTATTCCAGTAAAATCCATCCATTAAAAAATCCGTAAATTTGCTGCAATTTCTAACAGTGTAGACTCTCCTTTCTCTCTCTCTCTCTCTCTCTCTATCTCCCTCTCTCTCTCTCTCTCTCTCTACTGCTAGCACAGTTGAAGAGGAGATTGGTGTAATGATTGTGATCCAATATTTAATTCAAGCTAAAGTATAGTTGTTTGCAGTCTGCCTGGTGGCGGCAAGATGCCACGAAATTTCCATTTTTTTTAGTGTCCGTTAATAAACACTCCAAAAATTCGAACGAGTCCAGGCTCGGGAGGGCGGGCCGTGCGTGCGGGCGTCGCCGGAGTCCCCGAGTACTGGATTCCCGGAGTCTCCGGAATCCCCGGAGTCCCGGAGTCTCGAAGCCCCGGAGCCCCGGAGTCCCGTGAAGGGAGCGCGCTGCTCAGATGGTGTACTTGATGTTCTCGTAGAAGGCGTGCGCCGTGTTGGCGGCGGGCGGGGACGGCAGGCTGGTGGGGATGGACGGCGGCGGCGGGGTCATGTAAGGCTTCCGGTCGCACTGCAGGGGCTGCGACGACCCCCGCGCGCCTGCGCGCACACACACAAACAAACAATTGTGAATCTTCTTGCTTTTTAGGTATACATGGAGGAAACAATATTTTCATTTTAGATTAAATCATGAATGATAATTATAAACTCAATTGCACAAATTCTTAACTCTATTCCAAACGAACAAATAAATTTTAGATTCTTTAAATAAAATAAAAGTGTCAATCGTCAGCTCTCACGAAAACTGAGTGGTAGACAAACACAAGCGGCGTTTATAGAATTCCGTAGCAACACTGCTGCGCTATTTCTACCTCTCCACTGACTTCTCCCCTCTTCTCTGCTCTCTTACAACTAGCGTATGGTATGCTCAGGTCCGCATCTAGGGGGGGGGGGGAGGGGGGCAAGCGGGGCATACGCCCCGGGCGCAAAGCTGTGGGGGCACCGAAATCGCTTGCATTGTATTCCTACTACAACTGGTAACTGGTAAAAGGTTTTTTAACTTGCATGCCAGGAATGTCTAATCTGATTTACAATATAACTTCTCAACATATTTAATGAACAAGTATAGTGATTATACGGACTACTTTATGGACATAGTGGGTTCATGCATGGAAGGTATAGTAGCACAGAAACTGTTACATGTAGGTATGGAAAATGCTTAAATAGCACCATTTTTCGGTGGGAGGGCCCCCGGATCCCCCGCTTTATTGGTGTGGTATGTGCAAAAAAAGAGGGGGGGGGGCGAATTAATCCATTCATGCCCCGGGTGCCAGAGACTCTAGTTGCGGCCCTGGGTATGCTCCACTACGTATACGTATCTATCCCCCTCCTTTTGCCGTCTTCACATTCGCAAGGATTGGAGTGGCGTAGCCGCTGACATACTTTCCTGCTCTCCCGGTTTCTCCACCACGCACATAAATATTCCCGCTCACGCGAACGGAATTTTTGCTAACGCTCGAAAATTATAACCCCTTCAGCAAAGACGTTTTTCACTTTCAAAAAATTCTGGAAACTCGACCGGCTCTCTACCCCTCTCCGGAAACTTTGGTGATGTCACCAAAAGATCACCCCCCTACCCATTTTCATTACGATGGCTCTGGGAACAGCCTCGAAACTTACCTGCCCAGCTGAACACTGCTCTTAGATCAGAGTCTTTTGTCCCTCAATTAATAATGTCCCCGTATACCCGGGAACACACACACACACACACACACACACACACACACACACACACACGGTGTGCAGACCTTCAGAAGAAACCAGGCGATTTTAAAACTGCTCAAGATATACGAGTTGCGTCTGTTTACAAAAAAACATTTAAGAATAAGCTGAGAGCGGGTGAGTAGTTCTGTTCTAGTGTTTCGTTTGGGAAATGTATTTCTACAAGAGCGGAAATGACTAAAACAATTGTTTCCTGAATAATTTCGGGACATGAATCGCTCGGTAAAGATTCTTTAAAGCACCCAAGGGCCTTGCAATTGCATTTACACCTTAATCTTCGCATCTCGTGTTATGCAATGGTAAAGGTTTCCGTTAGAATCTCAAAGTTGCCCTGTGCACAACGAGAAGACCGTGAGCCAATTCAGCGCCTTGCGCATAGAGGCGACACCGCGCTGGAAACACCAGCGAGCGTCGCACTTATAATTCCACCTCACTCACAGATAAAGGAGATAGTTATGCCATCGATCACCACCATGGCTGGCCAATCACACTAATGCGTGTCACCCTTTCTGCGTGGTTGAAACCCTGCGTGTTAAGGCGGATAGGTCTCGTCCTGAGACGTATTTAAGAGTGTTTATTTAAAAGATTTTCATGAACATGCGCCATTGCCAGTTTTAACTGTTTGTCACAGAGAAACCACAAGAAAGAATAAAAGTACCACAGACAACCAGGGGTAATCAGCCGCTGTTAAATATTAAAGACGTACACTGTAAACATTTTTGTGCTGTCGCAAAAAAAAAGAAATTGGAATTTTAGTTGCCTACGATATCACTTGTAAAAAAGCAAGGCAGAGCTTTGTAAAATTACAAATGGTATCGTTGGCAACAGAGTTTCCAAGGGATTTACTTGTATAAGTACACAAAATTATGGCACAGAGAAAATTTCGTGTACAGAATAATTTGGAAGAAATAATCACATCGCTTAGAAACAGTGGCTAACAACAATGAGGTGGTTGTGACAAGAACCAAGCATACAGACAAGAACAGTCTTGGACAACACAGTGAGAAACAGATAAACCCAACAATGATACAAAACAAATAATCTGGACAACTCATAGCTCATAGGCTTCTCTAGCCCAGATCCTACCCAGCCCAATAATACCTTTGGAAAAATTTTAGGTTAGGAAAATTTCGCCTTTACAATTTCCATCGGACGTGCGCGATCTAATACCGGGGACAAAAGCGCAAGATGCACAACAATGTTTTTCTATACATTTTCAAAAGATTCCTTTATAAACCAGTTGCCAAGAAATAGTTTGCAATTCCACAAAAAAACAATATTGTAAATTTTTAAAAAACATGGTTATTTTTGCATGTATAAAATATATTTTTTTCCGAGTTGATACTGAGTAATTATAACGAAAATATGTGTATAATTTAATATTTTAACTGATGTTTCATTGAAACATTTTTCATAAAACATATAGTAAGATAATCAAACATTAAATTTTATTGGTTCTATCATGCGTATTAACGTGCGCAGTTAATACTTGAAAGTTATTCAGGGAACGGTCAGCAAATAACTTGAACTATTGGAGGTACTGGGACAACACAAAGCATACATACCCGGGTATTACTGCGAACTCAATTTTTTTTAATGATACTGGTGTTCTCATGTAACTGTACAGATTAACAAATATTGACATTTAAAAAAAAAAAAAAAAAAAAACAGTCGGGTAATTCATCCTCCTTATTTTCGGACTATGGTTGGACTGTGTTGGTTTTCACGGCACTTCACTTCGCTGTGAACATTGTTGGGATCGTTGTCCGCTCGGTAAACCGTCGGCACAATGGGGGCCGGTCTCCCGGCGCTGACGTACACGTGGGTAATGGAACCTCCTTTCCTTTTCCAACTGTAATCACGCAGTCCTGAAAACTCGTTCAAGCAACCAGGGCCGCCGAGATTAAACTAAAGGCCCGGGGCTAGAGACTAGAAAAATTCGCGGTTTCATTTCGCGTTATGCCAGAATTAAAATGTGTTTAACCTTATGCTGCTTCAGTGATTGGAAGTAGTGTGTAATAGCATGTCCGGCGCCAGGCGTCAGGCGGTGGAGCCGGGAGCCGAGCCACATCTCTTATTCTGACGTCACAGCGGCCATCTTGGATGGGTGTGACCTTGACCTTTGAACGTGACCTTGACCTTTGACTTTGACCTTGACCTCAGCGGCTATATTGTATCCGCCATATTGGATCCGCCATATTGTACCGCCATCTTTAAATCGAACGCCCCACTCATTATGATGAAATTTTCATCTCTCTCGCCATATTGATTTTTTCTGTTCCGCTGGAGGCTGCCATCTTGGATACCATCAACTTTGTTTCTATTGTTTGTTCCTAGATAGCACCAGCGTCGCTCTTGATTTTTTCTGTTCTGCTGGAGGCCGCCATCTTGGATACCATCGACTTTGTTTCTGATTTTTGCTCCTAGATAGCACCAGCGTCGCTTTTGATTTTTTTTTCTGTTCTGCTGGAGGCCGCCATCTTCGATACCGTCGACTTTGTTTCTGTTGTTTGTTCCTAGAGAGCGCCAGCGTCGCTCTGTCACATCACATAAGGTCGATGTTCCATTACATACCATAGCTATTATGGTCCTTATCAACATATTAATTTTTTTTTAAATTCAAAATACATTGGAAGCGCTGTGATTCGAACCATCGCAGCTCTGATCTCTAGGTTGGAAAACATACGCCTTTAACCGCACGGCCATCAAAACATTTACCAGACTGAGAATTAAATAAGGTAAGTACTATATATATAAAAATAACATGCATATTCGGACTTGTAAATCTTTTTAATTTTAAGTAATAATAGCACTACCTGTTCGAGACAGAACCACCATCATGTATTAAGACGTAACTGTTGCAATTATCGTTACGGTCGCCATCTTGTAAATCCGTAATTTTTATGTTAGAAAATCGGGAAAAATTTTCAAAATCATTGAAAAATTTAATCAATCGAATTAAATAACAAAAATCTTTAAAAACCCCGTTGCACTTTTCACATCTTGAAAATCTGTAATTTAAATGCTAGAAATTCGGAAAAAAATTCGTAAATTCATCAAAAAATTTACTTATTAGAATTCTGATTGATTAGATCGATTTACATCCTTGGTTCAAAATCACTAAGAGCAAAAAAGCGGATGAAGACAAGATGGCGGACATGACATCATACCAGCTGACGATATATACCTTTGTATTGGTGATGGTAGGTCAGTCTGTAAGTGGCTTCTGTGAAGGAAGGATCTGTTTTTTTTTGCTCTTAGTGATTTTGAACCAAGGATGTAAATCGATCTAATCAATCAGAATTCTAATAAGTTAATTTTTTGATGAATTTACGAATTTTTTTCCGAATTTCTAGCATTTAAATTACAGATTTTCAATATGTGAAAAGTGCAACGGGGTTTTTAAAGATTTTTGTTATTTAATTCGATTGATTAAATTTTTCAATGATTTTGAAAATTTTTCCCGATTTTCTAACATAAAAATTACGGATTTACAAGATGGCGACCGTAACGATAATTGCAACAGTTACGTCTTAATACATGATGGTGGTTCTGTCTCGAACAGGTAGTGCTATTATTACTTAAAATTAAAAAGATTTACAAGTCCGAATATGCATGTTATTTTTATATATAGTACTTACCTTATTTAATTCTCAGTCTGGTAAATGTTTTGATGGCCGTGAGGTTAAAGGCGTATGTTTTCCAACCTAGAGATCAGAGCTGCGATGGTTCGAATCACAGCGCTTCCAATGTATTTTGAATTAAAAAAAATTAATATGTTGATAAGGACCATAATAGCTATGGTATGTAATGGAACATCGACCTTATGTGATGTGACAGAGCGACGCTGGCGCTCTCTAGGAACAAACAACAGAAACAAAGTCGACGGTATCGAAGATGGCGGCCTCCAGCAGAACAGAAAAAAAAATCAAAAGCGACGCTGGTGCTATCTAGGAGCAAAAATCAGAAACAAAGTCGATGGTATCCAAGATGGCGGCCTCCAGCAGAACAGAAAAAATCAAGAGCGACGCTGGTGCTATCTAGGAACAAACAATAGAAACAAAGTTGGTGGTATCCAAGATGGCAGCCTCCAGCGGAACAGAAAAAATCAATATGGCGAGAGAGATGAAAATTTCATCATAATGAGTGGGGCGTTCGATTTAAAGATGGCGGTACAATATGGCAGATCCAATATGGCGGATACAATATGGCCGCTGAGGTCAAGGTCAAAGTCAAAGGTCAAGGTCACGGTCAAAGGTCAAGGTCACACCTATCCAAGATGGCCGCCGTGACATCAGAATCAGAGATGTGGCTCGGCTTCCGGCTCCACCGCCTGACGCTTGGCGCCGGACATGCTATTACACACTACTATTGGACCACAGGTTGTCTGAAGGACGAAAGAAGTATCGGATCAAAAGCATTTTAGTTAATAGTTGCCACGAGTCAGTAGCCAATGAGCAGATGTAATTTGTCCGAGTGCATTGAGGATCTTAGAGTCCATTCTGTAGGTCATTGAATTCGCGAATTTTTCCGGTCCCTAAGTTTTAACTGTAAGCGTTGTAAACTGTTGGTTCATGGTCAAAATTAAAGAGTAAACTCTAAGCCGTTTTATATAGGCGCATGCGCGAGTAGTGTTTTTGTTTTTTTCTCGCATGCAGCGTGAAATAATGGGCGAAACTGTGAACTTTATTTGGCAACAGGTTGGAGCCACCTTCCCATTGGAATCTCTTTGCCCGAGAGTGGTTGAACGTTGAAGTCCTTGAACGTTGGATTGGTCGTAATGGTCGAGACGACAGAGCTCTTTTTCGGTAGCCTCCACTTTCACCTGACATAACGCCATTAATTTTTTTTTTCTTTGGGGCTTTGTAGAAGATAGTGTCTGCATTCAACCACCTCCGAGTGTGACTGTCCGTGTCTAGGCTTGATATGTCAGAGGGATGACATATCCTGTTTTCATCCTAGCTGTCGCGAGCGGCCTTTGAGCTCTACACTTCACTCACAACGAGTTTAACTCGGACACCTTGACATAGAGTACCCTACCAGCCTCTAAATACAGACCTCGCGTCAACCGCATGCATGAGTTAGCCAACTAACTGAGGGGAGAGGGTGAACTCTAGCCCCTCCCCCCCCCCCCCCTCCAATGCCGGTCCGACATCTACACTAAAAAAATAGAGCCAAGCAACGTGTGCCAGCTTCGTTTTAATTTTCTTTTTGGACCGTGAGTCACTTTTAATCTTCAAATCACACACTTCGCGCCCCGCCATCGTTTCCAATGATTCAGACAGTCACAATCTTGCACTGACTTCCCACAAAGCGAATTATAGGTGGGCCTAATCCCTGGAGTCGCAGTCACTGTCTCCGGCGAATCACGTGGGGTCGCGGCGGCGGCGCCCTGCACGGTGATTGGTCAGAGTGGAGACACAGACTTGAAGAGGATATTGCTTCCATTGCTCCGGATTAGAGACCGGAAAAATTCGCGGGTTCAATGACCTCCAGGATAGACTCCAATATCCTCTACACACTCGGGCAAATGCCAACTGTTCATTGGCTGCTTGCTGACTTGTGAGTCGTCTCGACTGGGTGGCATGTGATACAAAACTTCTATGAGTGATGGTCTCTAATTGGCCCTCAGTCCTCTAGATTAACAGTGAACCAATGACAGAAGCAGCACTGAGGTATGTATAATTATTTGAATTTTAGCATAACACGAAATGAACCCGCGAATTTTTCATGACTCTACTCCGGATGTATTAACCAAAGTGTGGGAAGAATTTGACTTTTGGTTGGATGTGTGCCGTATTACTTAAGGTGCACATATTGAACATTGTAAAAAACCCAAAAAACATTGTTATTTTCCCTTCAATTTGATGTATAATTGGTTGTAAATAGTCTAAATTAAACTGTTATAAATACCATTGAAACTGGGACATTCTTTTATGAACACCGTATAATGTACATCATTTCAAATCCTACAATTAAAAGAAGAAGAAATCTAAAACTGCAATCTTATCGTGAACAAACTGCAAAAATATTTTCACCATTTACGACGAACACTGGTTACAAATTATTAGAGACCCGGAAAATTCGCGGATTCATTTAGTCGCAAGCTAGAATGCAAACCTTCACACTCTCGCACTGTGTTCATGATTGGCACGCAGTTGTTTGGAAACGCCCGTCTACGACCGTGAGCCAATGATGCCCAGCTAGGAGAGAAGTAAGCGAATCAGGTAGTGCCAAATAACAAGGATGGAAATGTTCTCGCTAAGAAATCAACCAATGGGAAAGTAAAATGGGTCGAGCACACCTATAACTTTGAATTCTATCCTGAGGCCAGAAGAATCCGCGAAATTTCCGGGTCTCTACAAATTATGCAGGGGTCCTCATATGTTTACCGCTATCTTCGTAAATTTGCAGGTGCTAAGTTCACTTACTTTGAGCATGAATCTAAAAAAAAAAAAATATTTTGGTATACGAGGCAAACTACAAAAACGTCTAAAGACTACTTGCAAGAACAATATGGTTTCTTCCACATGTGTGTTTACCTTGTTTACGAGGAAAAATCGGGCTTAAAAGTTTAAATACGGCGTAGTTGAAACGAAAATGCGGTAATCTGAAATAACGATGAACTCTTCGTTAGTATCAGGTGAATTCTTCGTTGAAATTTCTGTAACATTACTGTAATTTATAATAATGCGAAAACAGTAAACGCGATATTCACTAATCGCATCACTTATGTTATAAGTAGAGACCTGCAAAATTCGCGGATTCTGTGACCTCCAGGATAGACTCTACTACACTCTATACACTCGGGCAAATGCCACCTGTTCATTGGCTGCTGACTTGTGAGTCGTCTCGACTGGGTGGCCTGTGATTCGACACTTCTTTGAGCGAGGGTCTCTAATTGGCCCTCAGTCCTCCAGATTAACAGTTAACCAGTGGTAGAAGCAGCGATAAGGTATAATTATTTTAACTGTAGCATATCACGAAATGAATCCGCGAATTTTGCAGGTCAGGTCTCTAGTGAAGTTTATTGGCAATACATTTGTAATTCTCGTCTTATTGTCAAAAATAACCTAAAAGAATAAAAAAACAAAATTCTCCAAACTCAACCAGACTCCAGTAATTACCCATCCCCCCCCCCCCCCAAACCCAATATCACTTTAATGGCCCAAGTAGCTACGGGCACAACTTCCCAAACACGCGCCTGTTTATTATTATTATTATTATTATTGCAATGTGTTCAATTGGACCACAATTGTTTTGACAACCTCCAGCACAGATTATAAATGAATTAAAGATTGGTCTGAACAACTACGCGTTTTTATTTGACGAGAGTCTTGGAATGCAAATGTTTGCACCCTTAGGATGAACCCTTGTTGGATCACGACTTATCTAGCGACCGCCTACCCAGCCACGCATGCATACGGTATGCAAAGCTTCAGAAGAATCCAAGCAATTCTAAAACTGCTCAAGATATCTGAGTGACGTCTGTTTACGAAAAGCTTCTAATAATGCACTGAGGGCGGATAGATGGTTCTGTTTCCGTATTTCGTTTTTAAACAGTATTTTTAGAAGAGTGAAAATGGCTGAAACGCGTTATTAATAGAGACCGGAAAAATTCGCGGTTTCATTTTGCGTTATGCTAGAATTAAAATGTGTTTAACCTTTTGCTGCTTCCAGGGCCCCTACATGGCCGGTGCTACCGTTGCTATGGCAACGGGGCCCATGGGTCTAGGGGGCCTGCGAAAGAGTGAAAAAAAACTTAAAACAAAAAAGTAGACAATTATTTTTCATGCAAATAATTAATATAAATAAAATAATAAATGGACTGGAATGATAATATAATTACGGTTAGTAAAAATAATTACAATCAAATAAAAAATATTTATTTAAATACTCAGTATTTAATATAATCATAACAGAGTTTATTTTATTAATTACTAAAATTGTAAAATAAAGTACATAAATTATAATATATAATTAAAATCAATAAATAAACTGGATATTTATTCGAATTTAATAATAAAATAGGTAATAACATATAATGCAGATCAAATATACACACGGAAACAGAAGTATAGGAATGGCGAAGCTGGCACAGGGTTCTGGGTGTGAAGCTGGAGCAGATGTCCGCCATCTTGAATTCTAAATTTTTGGTATAATTTTTTCTTCTTCAAAATTCTTAGAAATTAACCTATTTCGGGGGAAAAATTCCCGATATGAGAGTAAAAAATCACATTTTAATCCCGAAAAATTCCAAAGGCTTGAAATGACGCAATTTAGTATTTAATTCCTCATGGACAAGCCTCCAATAGGCCTCTAGCGGGCACCATTGACCTTCACCTTGACAAACATAGTTGCACTTTTCGTAACGGGTGCCATCTTAAAATACCGTAAATAATAATCAAGTTAAATGATAACATTTTTTTAAATTGATAAATCATATATTAATAAAATTTTAATTTAAAAAACCTACGGAATTTTTTAATTCATTCGTTATCTTGAAAATCCGTAATAATTATTTGATTTTAATGGGAAATATTTAAAATTCATAAAAACAATTTACTTAATTAAATTTAGATATAAATTATATAAAAATTTACAGGGTTCAAACCCGACGAGGACAATCAATTATAAATGCTGACGGATCCTTCCTTCACAGAAACCACCATCAGACTGACCAAATACTGATGCCAAGGCAGATATAAGGTCAGCCAGTATAACCTCATGGCAGCCATCATGTTTTCGTCTGCTGGAGCTCGCTGCCGATATAATGTTTTTGTCTGCTAAAGTGCGCTATCGCCATATTAGTTTATATTTAAACCGCTGAAATTCAGTATTCATTTATTGCCAGGGGCCCGCCATCTTGAAATTGGTCCGCCATCTTGGAAATATGTAATTTTTATGCTAGACATTAGGAGAAATTAAATTCATCAAAAAAATTCTACAATTTATTCACTGGTTTGTTCGGTAGACTTAGTTTGATTCTTTATTAATGCAAAAAAAATAATTTAATTAAAATTACTGTTGCGATTCACCGCGGGTTCGTAAAGGATAGCCCAATTAATAGATTTTTATCACTTAACTGTTTTATTTATTGCCACTTCTTATGTCACTTACAGATAATCTTATAAAATTGCCAAATAATCAATTGCACTTAAAATTGTTGCTTCCCCAGTCACTCGTTTTCACACACCGCACACCTCACTGGGTCGCACTTCCAGCGCAACTCTCGCCACAGCACCCCTCGTGGTCCTCCGCCGCGGGACTCCGTCGCCCCACTCCGCCGCCGCCACCATACTTCCCCTTCGCCGAGATCCCACTCGACGCCTCGCTCGGAACTTCGCTCGGGACTCCGCCGCGCCCGCGACACTATCGCCCGGAACTGAACTCTTCGCCCTGGAACCTTCGTCCAGGGACTTCGCCACTCTATCGCCCGGAAACTCCGCCGCGGGAAAGCTCCCGACTTCACTCTGAACTCCACTGACTCCCTGCCCTGGAACCTTCGTCCAAGGACTTCGCCACTCTGCCGCACCCGCGACACTATCGCCCCGGAAGCTCCGCCGCGGGAAAGCTCCCGCCTGAACTCTCTCTCTCTCTCTCTCTCTCTGAACTCCACTGACTCCCTGCCCTAACGTCCTCGGGCATATACCTATATAGGCCCCGACGCAATTCCAGAACTCACGAGAGCGGCCGTGGCCAGTCGCGTTATTCCGAGCCGTCCCATCGGCAGAAATCTCTCGAAAACACGTGTCGGTGGCTCACGTAACTCCACAGCTGGCAGGTTTCGGATGTCACTAACAGTGCCGCGTGGGGGGAGCGGAGGGCTGGAGGGAGATAAAGTGGCGACCCAGGTGCGCACGGCACATCTCATGTTACGGCGTGCACCTGCGCGTGACGAGGCCTTACTCACGTTCGTAACATTACCAAAACATATAAGGTTCGATAAATGAAACAACAAATTTACAAATAAAAAATTTGTTACATAATTTCTTCTCTACTACAGGAACAATTACGAAAGTTAGCCGTCTAATAAATAATTGGTTTTGCATTGGCATGAACAGACTAATTCTCAGCTCCAATCAGTTTACTGAAGGTAGAGATACTTTACTGACATAGTTTTCCTCTTCTCGACAGAGTTTCTCGATACTGTGTTTAACAGTTTATTAACAGATTCTTCCTCATCGTGTGATAGGTAAAGAGGAGCAGTCATAGTCTTGAAAGCGCAATTATTTTCTTAGTCATCGAACGGACACGGTTTACCGCATATACAATCCAGACAAAAGTTACATTATAAAGATCCGTATGTTGCTACTTCAACAGTAAGCTAATTTATAATTTTCTGCTTGATATCTTCAAAAAAAGTACAAGTGTCTTTCGACACACGAAGTGTATTTAAATAATTGTAGTCATGAAAAATTCCGCAAATCTCAGATTTCGCCAAGAGTAATCCATTATCATTGACCTGTAAGGAACCGAGTACAGTCTTGTGTTTAATTTCATGTCCAGGCGTCACCGCATTCGGTTGCTGCCCATCTGCTTGTGTGCTTGTACGCATACGAGTCTCCAACCGAAACCGAGGAGTGGAAATGTCTGCAGGTAGTTTCGCGGTAGGCTCATGAACTTCGCCTTTACAGTTTTTGTTAATGTCGTCTCAAACTGTCAATACGTGTAAACCAAACTTATCACAGCGAAACTTCATACGATATGTATTCTTTGTACATTTACTTCTCTCGCGTATTAGTGAATCATGGGAAAATTCGAACAACAAATCGCAGTAGCCGCAAGGATGTCTAGTCGACGAAGACGAACCTTCCCGAATCGAGCCAGATGCTGATGGTACTGCTGATGTGGTACCAATACCCGGTGTTCTTTCATGCACATCGATGCATCGTTGATGCAGCGAAACCTGTAATTCCTGCCGTGCAGCACGACCTCTGCATTTATACAAGTGCGTTTTCATTTTATCTTTGCTGGCAAACTGCTTATGGCATTTCTCAAGGGCAATCATTTTTCTAGGAGAATACTTAGCACATTCTCTCTTCTCGTGACGACGAACATTACTGTGGTTCGAGAATATCTTGTCGCAGTAACGGAATCAATGCTCGTTAGTTGTTGGCGAATCACCAACCTTTGGATTCTCCTTCGCTGGTGAAACGTCATTCATCGATGTTGCCTCTGCAGCAGGCACTGCAGGATTGAGAGTCTCTTTTTCTGTAGGAACCAAACCAGTTGGTCTCCACTTATGTGTTCGGTGGTGATGATACATAATTCTCCGAGTTCTGCATCGCCAGCGGCGTTACTGCCACCGGGATCCCTGATGTCGTCGACGTAGTTACCACAGAGGTCTCCGTGGATAGTACAACTTCCATCGAGGCCGTCGTTAAAGATGGTAAAGATGCCGCCATCGAGTTCTGAAGATTAGCCAGATACCGTACTTATGTATCAGACTTGTTGAACTAGGTGATTCTTACACCGTCGTAACCAGTAAGAAATTGAAAGTCCTGTTGTCTGGGACTCACATATATACCCGTGACCGCTCGAATAATATGCTAGTCAAAACACTATCGAGTTTCATTAATTGCTAGTGAAAAGAACCATAAAAAAAGGAGCACGATAAAAAAAGAAGCGCATTATTATTTATTAAATAGCTAAGTGGTTTTTACCTAGAATAAACATTATTATATTGATCAAGGATCAAACCAAGTTCAGGGGCCGATTGAATAAATCTTTATTTTAATCTTTGATACTTATATGATAATTTTTTGAATATTGTTCATATGTCCTTGTTAAATAATTACAGAATTTCAAGATAGCTGCGAAATGTCAATATGTCAGCCGCCCTGGTAATAAATCAATACTGCACTCTTGCGGGTAAAAATTAAACTAAAATGGTTTCAGCACCCTCTAACAGACGAAAAATATATTGGATCCAAGATGGTTCCAGCCAAAGAAAAAAATATGGCCACCATGACGTCATACTGTCTGACGTAATTTCTTTCTCCTGAATTAATGGTGGGAGATGAGTCAGTCGGTGGCTTTTGTGGAGGAAGGATCTGTCGTCATATTTAATAAATCCATCGCTGGGTTTTATAACAGGACCTTTTTATAAATTATTTATTAATATTATATTATTAAGTTAGTTTTATTAAATTTTTTTTCCTAATTTCTAACATTAAAAATATATATTTTAAGATCGAGGACAGATTTCAAAACTGCGAAATAATTTTTAGTACAATTTTATTTATTTATTTATTTATTTTTTATAATTTTTTATAATGGTCCCATTAATGTTGGATGAAAAATAGGGATTTTTAAAATGGTGGCCAAAACGAAAAGTGTAACAGTGATGGTTGGGGTAAAGGTCAAAGTGAAAGCTCCCCACCGGAGGCTTGTAAATAGTGAATTTATGTATCATATGTAAATTTCCTACTGAAATGGAAATATTCCTTTAAAACGGGATTTCCCACCCCTGAAATAGGAATATATTTGTAAGGTTTTTGGATATTGGTGTGTTTTTTTCCCTGGAAATTGGAACATTAGGCTTATTTTGTCTAATTTTTGGCAAATTTTGTTCAAATTTTGATTTTTTGAGCAAATTTTGGCTAATTTTGAAGGTCCATGTCATCCATTATAGCTGCCGTGAATTCAGATGTATGTTCCAAGGCAGAAGCCGCCATCACCGACATCAAACCCTGCCCCCTGTGTCTGGAGTCCCTTTTATATACTACTTGCCTCCAACAGTCTTTGGCTCCAAGAGCCATTGGCTTCTAAAGTCATTGGCTCCAAAAGACATTGGCTCCAAAATAAACTGTCTCGAGCTATCTTCGGCATAACTGCTCCAGCAGCATTTTGCTACAAGGCAACTTGGCTACGAAGCTAGAATTCTACAAGAATTCGAGGCTACGAGAATAAGAGGCTAGATAACTACTATGATACTATGAGGTTCTATTTTAACTTGCTACGAGACTACGAGGCTACGAAGCGACGACACTAAGGCTCCTTCCACACGGGAGACTTGTCTGCCGGCGACAGCAGTTACATAGGCAGCATTGGTAGTGTTCACAAGGTAGTCTGTCGCCACCGTGTCGCCGGGAGACAGGATATCAGTCGCCGGGTACCTGCTGTCGCCGAGAGACTGAACCCTAGCGAGCGACTGCAGGGGCATTCAGTAGCATTGTTGCCGTCACACGGTAGACTTGTCTGCGATGGCGTCCGGTCAGGTGTTTTTTTGATACTGAGAAGTTTATTCAAGAAATTCAGCAGCGACCCACATTATGGGACATTTCGTCAGCAGATTATTCAAATAAAACCAAGAAACAGGAAACGTGGGGGGAAGTGTGCCGTGAGTTTCATCAAGGTTTTGATTCCTTAGAAAACAACAGAAAAAATGAAATATTTATGTTCAAATGCTGTTTATTAACAGGATGTACATAATATTTGCGTGTATTACATGCATGGTATTTCAGCTGAATAGAGTATAGTACTACTGAAATTAGTCGGAGATTGGGACCTATATGAAATAGTATGACACACATGAAACACATGAAAGCTTGTTGTAATTTAACATAAAAACAACAATATTAGCCTATCTATTCGACCTAGATACCAAAGAATAGATAAGAGTCCAGATAAGTAGTTTTACTTATTGCGTTATGCATTAACAATTTTGACGTATTTATTGATATAGTATTATATTTTGATTGACTAATTAGCAATAAAAACACACACTCCTTTAAGCTGTATCCTGCCTCTAACATTATACTAAATTCGCCTGTGATATAGGCTATCTGGCGACTTGTCTGCCACTAGTTTTCCATAGTCTCCAGTGACTACAGTCGTCGGGCGACAAGTCGCCGGCAGACAAGTCTCCCGTGTGGAAGAAGCCATTTAATTTATCTCATGCTAAAGAAATAGTTTTAAGTAGTTCTGCTTTTAAACAAAAGATTTCGCCACATGCTGTGTTGTACAGGCAATCACTGTTTTATGTGCGTGCGGGATGCTTACTCGTGATCTCAATAGAAGGGTATATAGGGTATATATGAGATATGACTAGTTACCATATGTTTAAATGGCGGTGAACCGAAGATTAAAGGTGTGATGCAAGAATCTTGAGTACAAAATGTTTCATGCCTACAGATTATTCTGAAAATACGCGTTTTAGCCCTCTGAACTTTGATGTCTTGAGCAGTTATCGAATCGCGTCGTCTTTTCTCTGAAGATCTGCCCGGGTAGGCGGTTCCCTTTAAAGACTTTGGGCGAAAACCACGTGGCGTTAAAACACCTCCAAATAACTACATCATCGTGTCGTTGGATCGGTTCGGCAGATGTTTCCGGCGAAAGAACGAAGAATAACTGTGAACAATCTCTCTCTCTTTCGCTCTCTGGACGGGGGCCCAGGCCCAGCCTAATTTTATTTTTCTGTAACTATTTTCATATTTATCTCAGTGCGTGAAGTAAATATACGTACTCGCTGTGGTTATTTTAAGGTAAAATAATTTTATAAAAAAATTTGTTTGGAATTATAAAAAAATAACCATAATTATACCCTGTATTTTCATATCAAATAACATTCTAAAAAGGAGTATATGTTAATAATAAACGTACAATTATAATGTAGTAAGTGACTGTAATGTTTTTATTGGGGGGGGGGGGTAGGTTGTCACCAATCCTGGGTCCAGGGTCCAAATGTATGTGGGGGCCATGCCTTGCTCTAAGGCACGCCACACGTTCCCACGCGCCTGCGGTGACCGAGTTAAAGCGGGAGTGACGTCACGCGACGCTGCAGTCGCGAGCGGTTGTAAATCATCCCGCCGCTGCCCCGAGTGGCTGTGGAGGGTCCCTCGCTGCCTGGCGCCGCTTTCCTACCCCCGTCCCTCCCTTCCCCCACAGACACACACACTGCGAGCTCGCTCTATTGTTCGTCTCACGCCTAGACTGCAGCATTCATACCTCTCGGCTTGTTTGACATTACAGATTACGAGTCGTTACCACAACGCCGAATGTCAAAATTGACCACAACGCCGACAGATAGAAAACTGCTGTGTACCGCAACGCCGAAATAACAACTGAATGAATTTATGTGTGTTTCTTAAATGTACCTTAACGCCGAAATACCACAATCAAACCTAACCTTACCTAAACTAACCTAACCTAGCGTAATATAACCTAACCTAACTTAACCTAGCCTATCCTAGCCTAGCCTAACCTAACCTAGCTTAACCTAACCTAGCCTAACCTAACCTTGTCTAACCTAACCTAGACTAACCTAACTTAGTCTGACCTAACCTAGTCTAACCTAACCTAACCTTTGTGGCAGTCCTGCAATGACATTTTTCGGCGTTAGTGTATTTCGGCGTTGTGGTAATTCGGCGTTGTGGTACACAGCAGTTTTCTAGCTGTCGGCGTTGTGGTCAATTTGGCATTTCGGCGTTGTGGTATTTCGGCGTTGTGGTGCGTCCCCACAGTTTACATCTTAAGGAGGTGCCTCCCATTTCAGGTCAAGATTTTATATTTACAGTAATTAAAGATAAACTTGTAGACTTTTTTCCAATTGTTTAACTTTCACGAAATGAATATATATATATATATATATATATATATATATACAGCGCATACTTTTTGCATAATTATGTGCAAAATTTAAATTTTTAACGTTTTTGGTTTGCACAAATAAGGAGAATTTAATTTATTGCAGAACTGGAACTTTTTTTTACGTTTAACTGCAATGCCACTGGCTACTTCAAGAAATGGTTTGAATTTCTTTCAGAAAATATTAATTAATTTTACCTGGCATTTCAAAATTCTCAAATTTGTTACGATTTTGACAGCCAAAAAAAATGAAATGTGTTTTTGTGATAGAAATGCAAACCATATCACGAAGTAGCCAGTGGCGTTACAATTAAACCTAAAACGTTTCTGATATATAATACGGAAAAATTCACACCCGTTTTAACGTCTTATAACTCTTAAGAGTAATACTAAAATATTTTGTTTAGAAAAGTTTTTGATACGACCAACTACAACTGCAAGTGGTTGAAAAAATAAGGGTTGGAGGACCAACAATTTTTAACTACCTTCGTAGGCACATCTAATTAGTACAAATTATTCGTAAAACTTATAATTTTTATCTGAATATTTTGTCTGAACCAAATTTTGATTGAACAAACCATTGCTGCAAGTGGTTAAAAAATTGAGTACTACAATTTTTTTAAAAAATTATGTCTTTTGTACCATGTAGCTATTAAATCCATTCTGTTTTATTGTAAAACCTTAAATTATTATCTACAACTTTCGTCTGAAATATTTTTTATACGACCAACCATTGCTGCAAGGACTGAAATAAACAAGGGCTGAGGACAAAAAAAAAATCAAAATTACCTTCATAAGCAAAATATCAAAATTGTTCAGGTTACTTGTAAATCTTATAATTTTCAAGTAAAACTTTGGTCTGAAACAATTTTTGATTAAAGAACCATTGCTGCGTGTAGTTAAAAACATTAGTGGTAAAATTTTTAAAATATTCAAACTTCCCTTTGTAAGAACACCATAAAATCCGTTTGAATTGTTTATCTTATAATTATTACCTAAAACTTTTGTCTGGAACAATTTTTGATAAGATGAACCATTGTTGCAAGGGGTTAACAAATTAAGGAGTAAAATTAAAATAAAACATAATTTTCGTTCCATGCACACTATTAAATCCGGTCTCCTTAATTGTAAGTCCTTAAATTTTTATCTACAACATTCGTATGAAATAATCTTTATACGACCAACCATTACTGTAAGGGGTGGAGTAAACAGGAGTTGAATGACAAAAAAATTCATATCTCCCTTAGTAGGTATATTATCAAATCCGTTCAATTGTTTGTAAACCTTATAAATATTATCAAAAATTTGTGCAAAGTAATTTTTGATTCAACCAACTATTGCCGCAAGGAATGGTTAATATACAAAAAAGAAATTAATGTCTTATTATCTTAGTAGGTATTCCATCAAATCCGTATCCACTGTTAGTAAATTGTATAATATTTATCTAGAAAGTTTTCTGAAACAATTATTGATAATACTTAACATTACTGCAGCGTTGAAAAACCTAGGGTGGAAATAAGAAAATAAATTAAAAATCCCTATCATTTACTCAACAAAATAAGAGTTTATTTTTGTTTAGCTCTTTAAATATTTTTGAAAACTTTTGTATAAAGTTAATTTTATTTAATAAAACATCACTGCAAAAGGTGGAAATAACAAGGGTTGAAAGGCAAACTGTCATTCATTTTTTAAAAGCTAAACTATCAAATACGTTATAATTTATTGTAAAACTCCTAAAATTTACCTGAAACCTTTGGCTGAAACAATTTTTGATGAAACGAACTATTACCATAAACACAGTGGTTTAAATTTTAAAAATTAAAATTTCCTTGGTATTGAATTTGTAGGAATTTATTAATATCCGTCTTTAATATTAGGTATCTCAAAACTTTCACCAATTTTTTTTATATGACCATGTATTAGTGCAAGGATGAAAAATTAAAGTCATAATCTGAAATTCATTTAGACATTCAATGTGGATATATTGAGTAATAAACATTCAAAAATTTTTGCCCGCATGGAATATGAGATAATGTTAAATCGATTGTTTTTAATATTAGCGAACATATAGGATACTAGCTGCCCGAGCCGGCTTCGCACGGCTATACTAAAGGAAAAAAATTAAGCCACATCTCCCATTTACAGTAATGGTAAATAAATAAAAAAATCAGTGAAAATTTATTACAATGCTGTATAATGTACCAGAGAGAAAATGAATAGCACCGATGGTTTCCCGACTCGTGCACGCAACGTACAACTGATGTACCAGTACTTCGCTACGGCAGTCTACAGGCAGATCACTCTTGCGCCGCTCATTATACATGCCCCTCCTTGTGGGTACGCCACTGCCGCGCGATGCCCGTTGCCATGGAGACGCAGAAGGCATGAACAATGCAAAATCCAGTTCTCATGCAGACAAAGTACCCACTGTTGCCTGGTTTTAACCACCCATGGGATCTAATATTCGGAAAATGTCATCCTGCGTAATATAAGGAACATTACTGTGAAGTTTCAAGTCTGTAAAAAAATATATATACTTGAAAAAAAGGGCAATTTTTGATATTTAAAGTACCCGCAAAATTTCAACGGTGATGAGGACTGCACTAACAATGAAATAGTAGTTGCCATAGAGACGAATGAAGCATCAACAAAGCAACAGCCGTTGCCATGGTGATTTCCTACCAAAAACTGTAAATTTTGATATATTACGCCCCCGAAACTCCCCTTGGGATCGGATTTCCGCAGAATCCGTCCTTAGTGAGCGTCTACATCACAAAATGAGTAACTATGCTAAATTTCAAGTCAATCGGGTGTATAGTTTTAGAGATCTCGTGATGAGTGAGTCAGTGAGTGGTATTTCGCTTATATATATATATATATGTAGGTATATATGTATATATATATACACACATGTCCTTGTCAGAATTTTTACGGGAGAGGAAAATTATTGATGCTACGAAAAATGAAAATTAATTAAAAATAATAAAAATAATTCTAGTAAAAGAAAAAAAACAAATTAAACACAGGGAGAGGAAAAAAAAACAATAGTTTAGGTTGGCGATTTAAAGTGATAAAAAGTATTTAAATACTAATTGAACTCTTATGAGGGTACTGATTGCTTCGTTGTTAATATCACACGGGTGTTTTTTACTTGTATGGGAAAATTAAGAATGATAAGGCATCTAGTGCGTGGCAACAATGTTAATAGGCAATAGGAAATAAACTTCTAGCGCCTGCGGCATTGTCAACACACACTTCGTACGTGTACTGCATGTTGTATCTAACCCTCTCCAACGCATTTGATTCTAAATTGGACTTTTAGTAAGGATCCCTAATGTTATTGATAATATAATATAGCCTATAGCCTTCCTCGATAAATGTACTATCCAACACTGAAAGAATTTTTCAAATTGGACCAGTGGTTCCGGAGATTAGCGCGTTCAAACAAACAAACAAACAAACAAACTCTTCAGCTTTATAATATTAGTAAGTATAAGTATAGATTATATAAGTTCTTAAAATGTTCCAGGAGTTTCCAAAATAGTTCCTGAATAAATAAATACTTCGAAACCTACCTATGTCTGTGCCGTAAGGGATTTTTGTTTGTTTAATTTAGCACAATTGCAGTCATTATGAAAAAAAATTCAATCATAAACAAATTTTAATTTTAAATTAGAATCTTTTTTTTTTGCAGTTCGTCATAATTAATAACCATGCATTCCAAATAATTATGCACCATGTTCAAAACAGCAAAAACTTTGATTTTAAATTATATAAAAATGTTTGGAAATGTCATTTGAAAACAAGATGGCTTTTTTAAATTAAAACTCTTTAGAAATAAGTAATGAACATTATTAGACGATGCTCTTGAAATAAAACAGAAAAAAGTATTTCCAAATTTCTCAATACAAAATCTCAATTCACAAATGTTTCAGATGCATATTACATTTGATTTCATTAGATTAAAAAGTTGTGTAGGAAAATGTTTTGTTCAATGTTGTCGATCGAGTAACAGGCGATTTGCCTAACGGCGCGGCGGTGTGCCTAAACATGAATTCCTTACGGCGATTTGCATAAAGTCATTTCGCCTAAAGGCGTTTTGCCTAACGGCGTTTTGCTTAACGGCGATTTGCCTAACGGCGTTTTCCCTAACGGAGTTCTGCCTGACGACGATTTGCCTAACGGCGTTTGGCCTAACTCCGATTTGCCTAACGGCGTTTTGCCTAACGGCAATTTGCCTAACGGCGTTTTGCCTAACGGCGATTTGCCTAACAGCATTTTGCCTAAAATGTTACTATGATGACAAAACCTCGTTTTGCCTAACGGCGAATTGCCTAACGCCATTTTGATAATGGCGATTTGCCTAACAGCGTTTGCCTAACCTAACCTAACCTAAGCTAACCTAACCTAAGCTAACCTAACCTAAGCTAACCTAAGCTAACCTAAGCTAACCTAACCTTACCTAACCTTACGGCGTTTTGCCTATCAGCGGTTTGCCTAATGGCGATTTGCCTAACGGCGTTTTGCCTAACTCCTATTTGGCCAACGGCGTTTTGCCTAACGGCGTTTTGCCTAATGGCGATTTACCTAACTGCGTTTGGCCTAACGGCGTTTTTCCTAAACGGCGTTTTGCCTAAAATTAGGCAAAACGCCTTTAGGCAAAACGACACATGCCCTGTAGATCAGACAACAGAACACACCTAAACAATGCCAGCACTAATGGTCGAAATGGTACACTGGAGAGAGAGAGAGAGAGAGAAAGAGAAAGAGAGAGAAAGAAAGAGAGAGAGAGAGAGAAAGAGAGAGAAAGAGAGAGAGAGAGAGAGAGTAAATGCCTAGTTAGGTATATTTACACTGCCATCTAAGAATGAGACGCGCTATAGCTATACCACTCACTGCTATGGTCTGTCATAAAAGTTCTTTGAATGTTTCTTGCAATCGAGTAGATTTATTTAAAAATTTTTTTTTTTACATACGTCATTGCTAATTACACTGTATGCCATATATAAACCTCAATAACGAACTAAACATATGAATATTTAAACACGCAGAAGACAAGTCAGTATTAGCCGATGTTTGTTTCTGTGTTTGTGCATGAAGATCTCAGTTCTAGAAATGTCGTAACTGACCCTTTAGGACGCCTACTGTGTTCATCTATTTATCTTTGTGTTGTCTAAGGTAGATTTATGTCTTTATTTTCTATTAAATGTTCAACTCAAGTCTCTTGTTCGTCTGTGCTGTGACACTTTTTGACGTGACAACGTCAAATAAATCTATGAACGCCGGCTGCACGCACGAAAAAGTGTCCCGTTACGCACATTGTACCGTTTCGCTGTGTCCCGTTACGCTCTTTTTATATTGCTCTTTGCTAACCTGAACCTCCTAGCATTGCGACCGAGACCGTGGCGTAATTCTGTTTTCATGCATTTCAATGTAACATTTACATTGCTCTTTGCTAACCCGTTCCTCCTAGCATTGCTGCAGAGTCCGTGACGCAAATATATTATTTTTGACTGCATTTGGGTTTTGGGTAAGCCATTTTCCTTCACATCATCCTTGAAACACTCCCATTCGTTTCCTACTTTTCCTATCATCGTCCTATCTTTAACAGAATAACACAGATTAGAAGAAGTAGTTAAATAGCAATATGTATAAAAGTTATAGTTAAAATAATCTCTTCGTTAAAGTAATAAACATATTTGAATTAATGAGTGCAAAAAATAAATGTAAATAAAATAAATTAAATTGTAGATTTCATTTCACTCCTTCTTTGTATCCATACAAAATAATGATAATTCAATAAAATTATTCAATTTTATTCATAAAAGTATGCAATAAGTTCATCAATGTTTTGTTATGACGTTGTCACGTTAAACTATCGTCCGTAGACCAACTTTACAGACAACCAATTTTTTTTCTAGACTATTTCCTTCCATGTAATTCTTTTTGCAACATAATCATATAAATTTTTTACATAGGCTAATTTTGGCTTTTTTCTGTGTGTTTGCAAATTCATAATATTTTGTTAGTTATTCATGTTTATCTATGACATACAGTGTAACTAGCAATGCCGCAAGTGAACAAATATCAGCTTTCGAACTGCGCCATTTTTTCAAGTGTAACGTTCAAGCATCGTGTGATGTCAGTTTACGAACACTCACAATCCATTAAAGTCGATCACAAACAATGTCAACAGAACAAAGGTGTACCTCGCAGGGTTGCTGTTACAACGTGGAAACACAAAACATGGTAAAACATAATTTAGAAACATAAAAGATGAAATTACAGTAATATAAAGTAAAATTTCCAAGCGAATAATCATAATCCCTAGAGTAAGGAACAATAAATAAATAACGTGAGCGAGTTTTTCAGTACTTGCCAGAGATGTATAAACATCTAACCTTGGTAACGAATTAATACATGTGTACTTACGTTGCAAATAAACTCATACTACGATACTCGGACACGAAATTTAACGTTGAATTGCTGAAATAATGCCGAGCGTTATAAATATCCGAAAAATGTTCGTATTCACCAGAAAACAATGAAATAAGCGCGCATCACACAACGGAAATATAACAGGTTGAAAGTCCAGTGCACATACATTCAGTCGTCATGATGGCGTAACAAAGTGTGGTAAAATGCACCCGGATATATTACCTTTCGCGAACATGGGGGGACGCACTATGAGTATTGGAGTATCAAAGGAAACCTTAAGGAGGTGAATCTATCTGGAATACATTTTATAAACTTGAATCATCATAACAAGATACAATCGCAACTCTTATAATACCCAGAATTTATTAGACCGAAAATTGTGTTGGAGCAATCATTACGTCAAAGATATATAACATTTTGTTGGTTCTCTATTACACTACGAACGCGGGGCTATCTTTTAAGTATTTTTCAAACTAAAAGTAACAGTCCAATAGATAAAATTAAACAAAATTATCTTTAAACATTTTCAAACACATAATATAACATTTGCTTGAACGACCGTAATCAGTCTGTATACGTTTACCTTCTACAAACAAACCTCAACCTTATGGAGCTGATACAAAATTTAAGATTTAACATTAAACTTTTAATCACCAAATTCTTTTATTTTTTTTAGCGTCGAATATATGTAGGTTAACCATTTTTTGTGCCTCTACAGTATGACAAAAGCTGCGCTACCTCTACATTTTAATGTTAACTAAGAATTTTATTGACAGGATTCCAAAGTATTTTACAAGTTGTCATTATTTCTTTTTATGATTGTAAATTATATCATAAAGTATTAAAGGATAGTTTTACTATCATATAGTTTTAAATTTTAATACCTATGCGAGGAGTAAATTTTGTGATGTTCACGAAGGCACTATATACGGATGAATCACGCTGGTCCGCCATGTTTTATTGATTTCTGAGTCTTCCACAGGTGGCAGCACAGTCTTTAAACATTTAGTTTTCAATCGACTTCCGTTTCATTCACGAAATTAATCATACCAATTGCGTAAACCGAGAGCTAAGTTGTTTACACATAAAAAACTAAATTGCATTGAAACACCGATATGTAAAGTACTGCAATGCGTTAGAACATCGACAACACACAGCTTCATCCGTCATGACACACTATTTTATTTATTGAAGCCCTTCCACATTCGCGCAGTCGCGTCTGTCTGATCTGCCTGACAGTGTTATCCCACCATGCTGCCTGTTATTTTTCCTGTAGCAGGGAAGGCTTAAAAAAAAAAAACATTTTGAGAGGGGCTATCGCATAAAGAAATTATGAACGTCAAAGATTGGCCTTGGAACATTTACAAATGTATGGTCTCAATTACTGAACTTTAATAGTTTCATGAAACTTTTGATTGAAGAAATGTAAAACAAAAGTATTTAATTACTTATAGAAACAATATATCCTGAAAAGGGGTGTGTGCTTGGGGGAAGGCGAGGGGTTGAGATAGGGGGATACAATCCCCATTGGAAATCCTAACACACACAAAAAAAAAAAATTCCCACCAACACAAAAAAAATATCTAAGATCATAAAGCAGGCAAATATTTCTATCCCTCCAACCCCCAAATTAAATTCTGCATAAGCTCCTGCCCCACAAAATCTAAATAAATAATATAATTCGGGTTTCAGAGTGACTAGTGCCCCCCCCTCCCCCCCCCCCCCCAAAAAAAAATAATATCGTCTAGCGCTGCGCTTTGTCCTGTAACAGTGTGTCACATTAATTTATCCGCTCCATTTGATTCAAATTGTAATGTTCTGAGTAGGGTTACCAGACGTCCGGCAAAAGGAGGACATGTCCTCCTTTTTATGTATTTTTTTGCGTCCGGCCGGATTTTCCTTAATGCTCCAAAATGTCCGGCTTTTTTTATAAAGTGAGATAATTCCTGCAGTTACAATCTGAGTAAAGCGCGCGGTGCGCGCTAATGCGCTGTCCGCAGAGTCACCCCACTAGTAAGTAGTTCTATGACAGCTTGACAGGTAGCAGCACATGCAGAAGCACGTGTTTTTAATATGCTGTATATGCGTAGTTTGTTTGATTCTTTATACTGAAACTGTATTAAATGCCAAAACATTGTAAAATAGCGTACTCCATTGTAATTAATTCATGGCTTTTTAGAAAAAATATATTGTCCTCATTTTAGTGAAATGTCCTCCTTTTTCGAGGTGAATGTCCTCCTTTTTTGTTATCAGTGTCTGGTAACCCTAGTTCTGAGGGCATCACGGTAGATTATTGTAGATATTATTCTTGGCTTTATTACTCGAAAGCTTTATACAAAATAGAAAATATGGGAATGTGTATTCGTGGAATTTCAACACGTCTTAAAACATTAACAGTTACATTTGTTCCCAACCTAATATTTGCATGCCTACATAGTTTTATAATTTTTATTTACATTCTGGGGTATTTCCTTTTATTTTTTAACGGGAATCAATTAAAACAGCGGGGTGTCCAATACAAAATTATTTTAACCTAACATTAAATCTTTCTGCGACAAATAAACATTTCCACGTGATATGTTCGCACCCATCATGCTTATCATCGGCGAATATTGTTCATGACGTCAAATGCTGATGGTGCAGTCTGACCTCGGGAGTTCTCCGGCTCCAGTCTGACAGATCCGCTCCGCGCGACTGCCTCGCCAGCACCTGAGGTCACAGGTCACGCGAACCATACCCGCGTCTGCACCGTCAGCTCCGACTAACCGGGCACACATATGGTGCACAGAGCATCCGAATAAACCATGCGATTCGAAAGCTTCTCGAGATATCCGACTGGCGTCTGTTTACGAAAAAAACATTCTAGAATACGCTAAGGGCGTTCTGTTTTCGTATTTCAATTTTTTAACTGTATTTCTAGGGGAGTGAATATAGCTAAAACGCTTGTCTTCAGAGAAATTTTTAGGCATGAAAAATCCAGTATAGATTATTGATAGCAATTAAGTGACTTGTTTTATGCTTTTATCTTAGTTAATCGCCATATAATGTTATGGTTACCGCTCATACCTAGGGACCGGAATAATTTGCGAATTCAGTGACCTACAGGTTAGACTCCAAGATCCTCTATGCACTCGGACAAATTGCATCTGCTCGTTGGCTACTGACTCGTGACAACTATTAACTAGAATGCTTTTGATTCGATACTTCTTTCGTTGAGGATTATTCATTGGCTCTGATTCCTTCAGACAACCAGTTGTCCAATCACTGAAGCAGCAAAAAGTTAAAGACATTTGGATTCTAGCATATCGCGAAATGAAACCGCGAATTTTTCCGGTCTCTACTCATACCTCATAGTTTCCCTATGCACGATGAGAAGACTGCAAGCCAGTCCATATTCTTACGCTTGGAGGCGACACCGCGCTAGAAGTACCGGCGAGCTTCGCTCGTATCATATAAACACCCCTGATCAGGCGGGCCCTTTGAACGACTGTATTTCATACTCACTAACCATCAGGTGTGACCAAGCAACATTTCCGAAATGTTTTGGGCGTTGCAATATGACGACGCGGCGGTAAGATTAAAGAAAAAAAGGGTTCCTCAAATACGTCACGGTACGTCATCTCCGGACGATTTTTAACTACGCGGTTGGCAGCACCGATTCCACAGCTCAGGTTTTGTTTGTTTCTTGCGAAGCTTTCCCACGGTTGGCGTGGGAATCAGTGGCTAGAGCTAGAGTGACGTGTGCGGGAGTATGTCTGTAACACCAGACTGTGCTGAGTATTGCGTGTGACCGCGAAGTGCGAGGAACCACTCTGTTGAACTTTCGGGATTTCTTCAATTGACGGGAAAATATCTCGCGTCGCAGAAAGGTAAGCGTCTACTTTAGCAAAAATTATTTTTCGTGTATTTATGTGGTTATCCCTGTATAAATGTGATGTGACAAACTTTTGACGTAGGCGGAGTAATTAATATAACTCTTATTTTACGAAGTAAAATTAAAAGCTGTGCTAAAATAATAAAAAATAAAAATCCCGGTTGTACTCATTGTAATGTCATCTTAAACTCAGTCGCACGCCAAGTTTTTTTTGTTTTCGTTTTTTCGTCATTACGTTTTTAAGGGCTATTATGAACTTTTAACTCGATACTTTCCGTGCATTTGTTGTTCTGTCACAAATGTGTTCAATATATATCGAGTTTAAAATTTAGAAATAACCCTTAAATAGAAGTAATGACGAAAAAACAATCAATCAAAATGGCGTGTGAGACGGAGCCTCCGTAAATATATTTTAGCTTATCGGCCAATCAGATTTCACCTCAGCGGAAACCATAATGGAAGCTAATGATTGATGATATCTGTGTCTGATGACATTTTCTCAAGCATTTAATTTTTCGAGTAGCTAAAACGTAGTTAAAATACTGAACATCGATGTATTAAAAATATTGGTGAGGCATTTCATTTCACACAATTTTCTTAAAATTCTAGTAGCAAATTATTATTGTTCCAAGCTATTTGCTGTAAATATCAAGATAATTTATTGTTCTTACGTAGTGACTCTCAGCACAGCAATCGCTTGATGTGTTCAGACAAATGCTCAATCTTTAGTACTTTCTTTTAAACAATTAAAATACAGAAAATTATGTTATCTAGTCATGAAACTATTTTAATGTTCTGTGAATAAAATTCCTCGTATCTAATATTAACGGCGGTTAAAAGGCATTACAGACGAGTATGTAATACTAATCTTCATGTTCAATTTTCTACCGTAATTTTTATTTATTTTGTGGCGTATGATTATGAAATGGTGATACATTATTTAAATGGTTGTATTATGTGCAAGAAAAAAACAAAACAATTATTTCGCTTATACCTATATTTTGTATTTTGCCGATGATATAAGATGAATCAATTACTATAACTATATTTATAGCTAAAAAATTGTTACATGACTTCAATAAGAATTTAGTAAATGGTTTTGGAAACATTAAAAGTCAATTTATATTTCAATCCCAGCATGAGTAATACGCATGAAATGCTGTGTTACACAATTTTAAATAACTGTTCGTATGTATTTTTTCAAATAAATTTCTTTATTTTTATCATATTTATGTATAAATAAAATTATATTATTCCAAAACCCTGAAAATCTCCTGTTCATATATTTATAATAAACCAAACACATTTTTATTGATTTACCAATGATATCTTACAAATAAATATGTTTAACAAAAAAACGAATTAACAAATGTGGTGTACATTCAAAATTATATAGGTACCACACAATTAACTACGTGCTAAGATTGAAATATAAATATTGCTTTCAAGTTCCTCAATCCCATTAGATAAAATTGTAATTTGATTAATAAAACCTTTCTGAAACAACCGTCCATACTTATAATATGATTTTATTTTATCATGAGCAATATCACAAATTAATAGAAGAATATTAAGGCTACGTACGAACGTAAAAGCATTTTGGTGACACGTTTAACCATAAAAATTAAACTTGATCGGTTTTTCATTGCACGGCTATATGAAGAGGCTGAAGATAGTGTGATAGTTAGGAAAAAATAGAATTATAAATATTTGATGTTGCTATTGACATAACTCAATAATCAGGCATTTCTCCAAAATCATTCTTCAAAAATCCAACACATTAATTAAATAAGCCTATCTTGAGAAAATACATAAGAAATTTTTCTGTGAAAAACCAAAGGTAGACATTGTCAGGTAAAATTTTCATGCATACAAGACAATTAAGCAGAATATATCCTAAGGTTTTAAGAAGTTTTACCTCGAAGTAAAAGTAAAAGAATGAATGAATAACGGTACGGTAACAGGTGATTACCGGTATATGTGTTTTGTTGCTGCCGTTTTATCACTGTTGAATATCAGAGAATTACTGCTGACCTAACAGTCTTGGTTTATTGCACAGCATCACCCAATACCCTTGCAGTCAGAGACACATTACAATGTGTCACTGCTTATTTGTCCTTATGGGTGTATTACAAGATAACACTGCGAACCTAATAATTTGTAATAGGCCCAATTCATTAATTTTATTTGCTATTATAAATGTAGGTATCTAAGGTATCAGTGAATTCATGAACAATTTTAATTAAAAATTTAATGTTAAATATTCTGTAATTCAAATTATGCACTACAGCTGGGCCGAACGGAACACTTCTAAAGCTAGGCTGCTCGTAAGGGCCGCACCAGAGCTCCTGGCCAATACCTCTGCTATCCTAGCTTTCATAGGTGAATTACTGATATTCATTCACCTCTTAGTATTCACAGGTTTATGAAAGCCACTAGGTAATTTAAAATTATTTGGTTGGTTGCAAAACACCACTGCTGATACCTTAAACACAAAAAAAATTATCAGTCATTAATTTATTACAAGAAAAATAATGCTAATCTAGCCTTCAGTTAGCCTTCATGTGTGAATTACTGAGTTTAATTTCCCGCCTAGTATTTACAGAGTTATGAGTGTCACCAGCCAACATAAAGTTATTGTGTTAGTTAAACCAATAGTGTTCATGTAAAACACAGGAACATGTTAGTCATGAATTAATTACAAGAGACTTCTGACAATCTATCAGTGATGATGAATTTAAAAACTATTTCCTTTATTTAAATTTTACGGGTGACTACACTCGACCACTGCTGAACTAGTCAGCACCTTGCGCTTAGAGGCGAAATGCCATGTAAAAGGCGAGTCAGTGTCGCTCTTCTCTCGCTGCGCTTTTATAATTAATTGGCTTTACTCTTCAACTTCGCAAGGGTAGATAAAAGTTTTTTAACTGAGCAAGCTTTCCTTCAAGGAACACCATTAAAACATATATATCTTATTCAATTTCTAGTTGCTAAAAGGATTTTTTTTATATAGCATTGAAAACCGAATGTTTATATCAATATCTGTGTCGGTATGATTGCAAAAATAATGATAGGAAGACTGGTCTAATATTCAAAAAAAATATGTTCATCCGAAAGGTTATTTTATTATAAATATAACAGTTTAATCAGAGTAACCCAAGAAAGCAGTCAAATTGGTCGTTGTTCACCGGTTTTTGGTAGAAATATTGCTATTATATCTTAAGGAAACATAAATGTCTATGTCCACATGGAACAATGAGAGCTTTTTGAAATCAAGGAAGGTATTGTTTTGTAGTTTAATTCCTACAAACAAATAAGCTACAATGTCATTTTTTTTAATGGAACAGTAATATTCAAGTAAGCGTACAGATATTTGTAAATTTGTACATTAACATGAAACAACTGTACCTAACACTACAAAATAATGTTCGCAGTATTCCTGGGTTCAGATTCTTAACCGGACATTTATGCATTGTGTTGTCCCAGTACCTACAATAGTTAAACCATTCCCTGAATAGCTTTCCAGTACTAACTGCGGACGTCAAATGGTCAAATGGTTAAAATACTCGATTATATTTTCTGTGGTTTAGAATACGTTATGCTTGATTCAACTCTATTAAAATATAAAATTATGCGTTAATTTTCGTAAGAAATACTCTGTATTATCTAAAAAAAAAAAACCTATTCCATAAATGCGAAAATAACCTTATTCATGTGTTGTATACACTTACTTGTAGTATTGCAAACTATTCATTGGAAACTGGTATCCAAATGTGCAGGGCCGTAACTTGGGGGGGGGGGGGGGGGCAAGCGGGGCATACGCCCCGGGCGCAAAGCTGTGGGGGCGCTGAAATCGCTTGCATTGTAATTCCTACTACAACTGGTAACCGGTAAAAGGTTTTTTAACTTGCATGCCAGGAATGTCTAATCTGATTTACAATATAACGTCTCAACATATTTAATGAACAAGTCTAGTGATTATACGGCCTACTTTATGGACATAGTGGGTTCATGCATGGAAGGTACAGTAGCACAGAAACTGTTACATGTAGGTATGGAAAATTCTTAAATAGCACCATTTTTCCGTGGGAGGGCCCCCGGACCACCGCAAAAAAAGAGGGGGGGGGGGGGAGCGCATGAATCCATTCATGCCCCGGGTGCCAGAGATTCTAGTTGTGGCCCTGCAAATGTGTACAGGAAACTCACACAATTTTGCCGACATATCGGTGGTTATAGATACAGCGAGGGACGACGAAATAATAAAATGAGCCTGGAGAGTTGACGGAATGCATGGCTGGGGTAAATCCCGAACACTAGAAAAAAAATCCAAACCCACTTGCCAAACAATCCTGGCGTAAACCGCTGTGATTAGAACAAGGTCACTTTTGAGTTAGAGTTTAAAAAAAGGAGGGGGTGGCCAGATTAATATAACCATATAATTTTTATTTACGTTAACCTCAATGTGGATTTTCAATATCAACGTTTAATTTTGACGGTTTTTTTTAAGTTACTTTATTTGTAGTGAATGGAGAAGTCTGGTGCAGGGTACTAGTATTGTGGTGCTGTGGTGCAAGTGAAATTAACCAACCGCAATATTTGATTTTTAGTGAAAATTCCCCAAAGTCGACTCAAAGAAGATCATCACAATGACTAAAAGTGACTCTGTTTCAAGGAATAATTATCCTGTTTTTTAAAGGCAAATAACCCATTTATAGTCCCCAATAATGTCGGTGGCTTGACATGTCCCCAAAGTGACTTAGCGAACTCCAAAATCAGTCAATCAAGCCACTGTGATTGGGACTTGACTCCCGTTGATATATGATACATTGAGTGGTATTCGACACAACGATTATTTTTTTTAATACCTAAAATCATCCCAAAAATTTCATAAAAAATTTAAAATATCTAGTATAATATCTATATAAGTAATAATGTAAATGTTCGTTCGTTTTAAATTATGACGCAACGTTGCATTCAAATACGCGAGTGTTTTTTTATACAGCCTACGTATATCACATCTGTGATAGGTAAAAAGATCGATACAAATATAGATAAGTAAAAACATAAATTTTTAATATTTTCATTGCAATATAATGATATATAGATGTATAGATGTATTTATATATAGGAGAGTTAAGTTAGAGAGGTAGGTCTATATATATATATATATATATATATATATATATATACACATAGCGAGATACATAGAGATATAGAATTAGAGAGATATAGAATGATGCTTTGAATATGTGTACCTTATTCAAACAAATTAAAAAAAAAAAAGATCGAGGCATTGAAACGGATGCCGGGCAGCTAGTACTAAACTAAAAAAGGACGTGTACCATCGAGTCCTCAGCTTGGTTCACTGTGAGGTCAATTAAAAAAGTTATATTTTCTCCACACTATTTAACAAACGACTGACCCCACCACTACTACCAAAGAATATATACGTCAGATAATATGACGTAATGGCAGTCATCATGGATCCACCATCTTGTTTTCGTCTGCTTGTGTGAGCTATTACCATATTGGTTTATTGCTTACTCGTTAAGAGTGCAGTATTGTGGTGTCTATTTACGAAACACATTCAAGAATACGCTGATGGCATACGGTTTTTTCGTTCTAAAACTTTATTTTTAGGAAAGTGAAAATGGCTGAAACGAGTGTTTTCAGAATAATTAATTTAGACATGGAATGCCCGGTAAAGATTCTTGAAACCACCCAAAGGTCTTCCATTACACCTTTATAAATAAATAAATAAATAAATATATATATATATATATGGTCAACGCCGGGTACTGCAACTATAACCACATTTGAACACGGATAATATTTCCGCGATATCCATTTTGCTATAACTCGCCACCAGGTACCGCTGCAGCGCATCAACCATTCTGTTCAACCGATCGCCATAAAAATTGGTATATTGTGATTTTTACTGTCCTTAATCCTCAATAACAACGAATAGTGATCGTGACTGTGGTATTTGGTGAGTGAGTTTTGAATGCAATACCATTTAAAACGCATTATAGATTACATAAAAACCATCCATTTAAGGTATATATAATAAATAGATAAACCATGGCAGTACAACATCTGCCGGGTTCTGCTAGTTACATATATCTAATGTTATGGTACCGCTCATATTTCATTCGCATTTAATTCCCCTTTGCACGACAAGAAGACTGCGCGTCAATCCACGGTCTTGCGCTTAGAGTCTATTCCACTCTAGAAGCACCAGCAGACGTTGCACTTATAATCCTGGCCCACTAACACAGATACGACCCCTGACAAGGCGGGACCCTTAAAACGTTCAAATAGTCTACAAGTTGAAAGGTGTAAAACGTGAGTACAAAATAATTAATTGGAAAGGGACAAAACCCCTTAAGCTTAACTGTGTTTGGCAGAAATGATGAATCCATGACGGAAAGGTGGGAGAGTTGGGGGGGGGGGGTGGTTAAGAATTGTAGTACCCCCCCCCCCCCCCACAATCCTCCATTTTTCGAAATAAAAAATTTAAATTGTATGAACAATAAATTTCTGAATAATTTATTCACAGTTTGGTTGTTGGTATTTCAGCATTTGAAAGAAACGAAAGGAGATGAAGTTAGAAAAATTAGTAATAATAATTCTTACAAACTGTTTGAATTTTGTTTTTTAAAAATAATATTCTTTAATTTGTTACTTTTTATTATTTTAAGTTGCAATTGACCCTCCTCACCCATGAAAGATTTTGGTTTACGAAACTATTTTCTCCTTGTCTTTTCCGTTTCGAGCGATAAACGCTCTTGTTTCGCAGTGATTTTGTTTTTCTTTGGCGTGAAAACATCTATTCGCTCGTTACAGTGATAGTCGGTTGAAATTTCTTGTGTTGAAAAAATACCGATAAAATTTGAATCGCTAAAAACTACGAGACTAATAATGCGTAAACAAGGGTTCAGCCACTCAGTGGATAGATCATTGCCTGTGACGTCATCGTACCGGTGTAGGCGCATGCACAAGCCTGTCATGAATTAGCTTTGTGTAAAGTTATAAATATCTGTAGCGTGAAAACGCGTTAGCTAGGACATTAATCCGGGTGTCATTGTGAATACCTTGCGTATCACTGCTAGGAACCAAAGTGAAACAGTAAAAATATTCGCATCAAAATGCAAGTGAAAATCGGTATTAAAATTAAAATTACAAAATAATTAAAGATGTCACCTTACATGACTTACTTGTAAACATGCTCGGAATTCCAGAATACGCGAGTCGGAGGAAAGCTTGCATCGAAAGAAATAAATAATAAAAAAAAATAAAAAAAAGCCTAAAAAGTGCAGAGCAAATGCGAGAGTTACGGTTGCGTCGAAAAGGAATTGAAATCCCGACGATCTCACGAAAAATCTACGGCTTCAACCCAACTGCGCCTTTTAAATTTTTTGTTTGAATTTTGATTACCTAAGGGTTGAGTTAAGCCCGAATGGATTGTAGCAAGTATTCGAAATATTGTTCGTATTATATGGAATGCACCAGACTCCGGCTGATATATATTTTTTCCTTCGACTCTTGTAGTCTAGCGACTGTGATATTCGTGGGTGGTCCCAACGAAAAGAGGAAGCTCCCAGCTCTTTACTCTTCACTTGGCATCTGACGCGCGCGTCTCTTAACGTCTTCGTCGTGGTTTTTGTGAGGGGGGGGGGGAGGGGGGAGCGCTTGGCTCTGCTACGTTGTTTTTATTTTAATCTCTTTTAGACGGAGCTCTAAGCGTGTTTCCACATATTAGGCGTCGCTATGCAGTTGCGACGCTACCACGCCGGCCAAACCACACGTGCCACACCAATAAGGACCGCCAGGTCTAAGCTCCCGGGATCCACACATAACTTAGACACACACAACTTAGAACGGTAGTAACTTAGAATTCTCGAACAAATTCCGCAAAACTTAGAAATGTCATTAATTAGAACGATCATAAATCAGAAATATGTAGCTTATAAACACACAACGCCAAAACACACTACTTATAAAATCATAACTTAGAACTGTCATAACTAAGAAACACACATTCCCAACCTAAATAACTTAGAATCGTCATAACATACTACCACGCTGCAGTCGTAACTCTTGTAACTCTCGAAAAAAAATCCACATAAATTAGAACTGTAATAAGTGAACGATCATAACTTAGAAACACGTAACTTAGAAACACATAACGCCAAAACACCCAACTTCGAAAATCAAAACTGAGGACTGTAATTACTTAGAAACACACAACAACCTAACACAGAATCATCATAGCTCAGAAATACGCAACTTAGAACAAGCGTAACATACAATGTCTATATTGTGTACTTCTAAGTTGTGTGTTTATAAGTTATGTATACTAACTTTATAATAATAATTGAATGTGCAGGAAAAACAGTGGCGCTAACTATAGTTCAACTAGTTAGTTGAAAGGCGCCTAAAAATCATGAATATAACAAACACTTCAATTTAATATACACGAAATTGTTACTAAAAATTAAAATTATTTATGGTATATATGAAATGATGAAAGTATACATTAAATAACATTAAAAAAAATTATATTTAAGATAGGCCTTCCTAACTCACCGATGATGTGCAGGAAAATGGTTTACCCAACATCAAGAAAGATGTAATCATTGAAGTTAGACTTGTCTATTAGCCTTTTTATACGTATTTTGATGCAAGAATATACTACATTAACACTGAGACTCGTCAGTGACCAAAACGAGGCAAACTTAGCCACGGCTCGTTATTTCATGACTGAAAAATGCTGAAACTATCGGACACGCATATCTTTGCGCCACGGACTCGGAAGCAATGCTAGGAAGAACCGGTCAGCAAAGAGCAATGAAACTGTTCAGCTGTAATCGCTTGAAAACAGAATTCATTACAGTGTTACGCAGTCAGTCAGTTTGGTTCAGTCAGTTAGTCGGCGATGAGGGTATTTAAATAATTTAATAATTCGTGTGCGTGCTCTGGCGGTTATGGGACACACCCCATCTGGCCACCCCTAGAGTGGTCTGACCCAGGACCCGTCGGCTATTAACACCCCTGGACCCACACGCCAGCGCCAAGCAACCCCCCTCCCCTTCTTTTTTTTTTTGCTCTTCCTTCGCCTGACGCCCGCCGCCAAGCCAGCAGGAAAAGAACCTTATGTATTTCCAGGAGAAAGGGGGAGGGGGGAAATCGAGGGTAACGTGATCTGCACTCTCTCATGCCTGTGTCCGAGTCACAACTCACCCGGGCAGTCAGAAGTGTGGGGAGGGGGCGGCTAAAACATGGAGTGGTGGCGCCATAAGTTGGGAACACAGTTGAAAAAAAAAACATCAATAACAGTAGTAGGTCGTGCCCAAAAGTTTTGACCACCAGGTTTTAGAACATGCTGACTCACAATTAGCTAGATACCGGGGAAAAAAAAAAATGCGGATTCATTTCGCGATTAGCTGAAATCCGAGTACACATACTTACCTTTTGCTGTTGGCTAACTTGTTTACCTGCAGGGCAGGGCTCTGGGCCAATGAGGAAACCCTCGACCAAAAGAATTATCCAATCACAAGGGAAACGCGGTTGAGACTGCTCACATGATCCCGAAACCAAACGAACTGGCGTTAATTGCCCGAGAGTACAGAGGACTGTGTAGTCTGCCCTGAAGTTCACTGAACCCGCGTATTTTCCCAGTCCCTGACAAAAGCGCACAGGAAGGTCGTTCTCATAGGCTCATAACTCATTTTCTTTTTGAAGTTATACTTCTTTAGGCGCGTTATGAAAAAAATATGAGAGTGGTGCCAAATGAAACTTTATGATAGTGAAATTACCATGGAATTTATTTTGCAAAATAGGTAAACTAAAATAGTCATAATAAAGAGTAAATTCTAAGGTTTAGAAAAAAAAACACATTATTTTGGTATTACATCAAATATAATACTCATTTTCCTCGTAACCTTCTATCAGGCTTAGAGCCGTGGTTATACTGCGCGGTCAATATGCTGAAGGGCCGTGGTTCGAAACTCGGCGGTAGGTTCTTTTTAAACTTTTTTTGAAGTTATACTACTTTAGGCGCGATATGAAAAAAATGATGAGAGTGAAATTTTAAGATGCGCGCGCATCACTGTAACACAAAATTAACAGGTTGAAGCTTCCCGCTAAACCAATCATTAAGTCTCGAAAAAAAGCTACCAACAAAATAGAAATAGAACCTCTATTAGTCGCGCATGTTGGCACGCTCGTCGCCTCTAATCACTGTTTTCATATTTATAATATTTATCCACATGTTTCTAGTTTCTACATTCACAACACGTGTTTTAGTTTCATACAAGTGCGAATTATATATGTGCTAATAAATTATATTCAGTAGTGATTTAAATCTAATATTTTGATTAATATTATTTACTATTCGTAAATATTAGTAAAAAAATTGTGCTTATATACTTTTTAAATTGCTGCAATATAATTGAGATTAACTATCCGTATGTATTATTTATTGTAATAAATTAAAATATTAATATTTAATATAATTAATACTAAATATTATTAAATTATTAATGTTAAATATTTATTATTTGTTATTGAATATTTACTAAATAAAGAGACAATTTTAATAAAACATTTAATAAAAAATTTGCGATGAAAATTAAAATCGAACATCAAATTAAAATATTAATTTTTAATGTTCTTATTATTAAATTGATTAAATAATAAATATTTATAAAAATAAATAAACAAATTTAATGAAAACTTTTTGATAAAAATGAAAAGTGAATATTAAATTAAGAAAATAATAAATATTTAAAAAATGAATAAACTTAAATTAAATTTTTGAATTTATTATTAAATTTATTAATTTTCTTTTAAAATATTAAATAATAAATAATAAATATTTAAAATTAAGAATCTTATAATATTTAGTACAAATCGTGTCAAATATATTTATTATTCTCTAAATTTTTAATTTAATTTTTCAAATTTAAACTGAACTTTATTGACTGTGTTAACTATCATTTTCCAGACCTTTTATTATTTTATTGTAATTAATTATTTGCATGCAATTAAAAACTATTTTTTAATGATGCCAAAGAAGTAAAACTACTCACGCGCGTACATAAGTACACGTACCTATTTGTTTTTATGAACCTTATTTGTCGAGTTTTTTTCTGTGAATAATGACACTAATAGGAATACGAAACAAATTTAAATTTTATCAGCATAAAAATTAATGTGTTGACCAAAATATTTAATTTTTAATTTAGTTTCATGATTTTATACCTTAAAAAACCTTCAAAAATTTGATGCCACATATAATGACGCGATTTCACAGGAATATTTCATATTGAGCATAAGTAAAAATTAACTTGGGTGGTATAATTTTTCTAGAAAGAGTATAAATGTTTTTTTAGAGGAATTATAAAAAAAATATATGGAATTTTAAGTTACAAGTTGGATTTAAAGAATTGTTTCGAGAGTTTAATTCTATACTTACCAGCTGTGGTGCAGTTCTGTAGGATTAGCGAGGTTGGCCCACGGAAATATAGGTTGAGGGGGGGGGGGGAGTGTTTTGCACGCGGGGTTAACCGACGCACGTCATCTCTGGATGCGGTGCTCTTATGTTGTGCACTGTTCATATTTTGTCCTACGTGCGTGCAATAAGCAGAACAATTAAAAATATACAGGAAGTTTTCCATGAAAAAATAATATTGACATAAAACCCGTTTCACAGTCACGCTTTTGCAAGCACAAGCGGGCCCCCCCGGGAGCTACACCCATGCTCCATGCCCCCATGCCCCCATGCCCCCATGCCCCCATGCCCCCATGCCCCCAGGCCACAAGCCCCCAAACCCCCAAACCCCCAAAACCCAGGCCCAGCGCAGTCCTGTGCCGTTCCTGCTCAAACGAGGGAAATAAATTTATTTATTTATGTTACGTACTCATGACACCACCAATGAGAGAGAAGAGTAGGATGCCATTTTGGCGGGACTTGAGAATCCTTTTTATTCATCAATCATATTTTGCAATAAATTGTCGAGATATTAAAATGCTGAGGTGTAATCTCAGTTTAAAAAATAATAATTATTTATATTAATTAAAAAAAAAATATCAATTAATGTTACTCTGTGTAAATAAAAATAAAAATACGCGTTTGTACAAAATCTTAAATCTTCGAAAGTTCATCGCCGATTTTTTATTTTTTTTTTATTTTGGCACAAAGTTGCATTCTTATAACCGCGTGTTTTTATATAATAAATAAATAAAGATCGCATGTAACTCAGTACTCGTAATAGAAGTCATAATTTCTTAGGCAATTCAATCCTCGATTCGTAAGTCCTCTCTTAATATATTTTAGGCGTCAGAAACGTTTCAAAGCAATATTTTACGTAATCGCTGCATTACAATTCGGCCTTGAAATTGTTATTGAAATACACTCTCATCGCGCCCAAAAAAAAAAAAAAGTTTCACTTCAAAAATTGTGAAATTAAACATATTATAAACTTGTGCTTTCTCTTTCCTTTTTTTCCCTCCAACCAGACAGCTACAAAAACGCGTGGCCGGTACAGCTAGTAAAAAAAAAAAATATGTTACGGTGTTAGAATGGTTAACTAAAAATTTTACATTACTTAGCTTAAAACTGTGTTCACAAACTGCTGGTGAGATGTCACGGGATAACCGTTTGGTATTTGAGTTGTTTAATAACACCACCGACAGATGTCGGATACATCTCGAAAATTCATTCGCTGAAATTAACAGTAAGATTTCAACTGTGAACCGTTATACGCACAGGTAGTTTGCAGAGTCGTGTGCTTGGCTGCTATGCACTCGCTTATGCTTTTTAATTGTGAACCCATATTCAGTGAGGATAAGGTAGAGGGAGTGTTCCTATGTTCCAAGAGTCATCAGTCTCACCCAAATATCCCCCTCCCCCCTTTTTCCATACAGTTGATCACCGTCTTGAAAAAAAAAATTGGTTGTCTGTAAAGTCGGTTTACGGACGATAGTTTAACGTGACAACGTCATAACAAAACATTGATGAAATGATTGCATATTTTACGAATAAAATTGAATCATTTTTATTTTAGTAACAAAAGAATAAATACTTGAAATTATACTAGTAATCAGATTTTTAAAATGCAAGAATAATTAACCTTTATTGCCGAAATTGTTGTTGTAATAAGCAATGAAAACCACATTAACATTTCACTTCACTTTATAAACAGTCGAGTGGAAGAGAGATAGATGTGGCGCAAGCGTACAATGAGCGTAACGGGACATAGCGTAACGGAACAATGTGGGTAACGGGACACTTTTTCGTGCGTGCAGCCGGCGTTCATTGATTTATTAGCCGTTGTCGCGTCAAAAACGCGAGCGAGTCTCCCAGTGCTCGCCGGTAACGTGTTAACATCTTACCTCGGTAATGAGCATATTGTTGTGCGCTCTTGTTTTTCACGTTGCAAATAAACTTTTAATGCGAAGCTAGGAGACGAAATTTAAAATAAGAGTTCTTGAAATTAGTTCCGAGCTTGATAAATGTAGTGATAAATTAAATATTAGCTTTTTAAGTAGCCTACATACCCAAATTTCTACACGTGAATCACATACTTTCTGCTCCCGCGTCTAGAATTCGCTGCAAAATCGTTAACGTTGCTTGCCACCATCACTCGCAGATGGCAGCACGAAACAAACGGATATTTGAAACTATAAGAAACGGCTCCGATAAAAGCGAAAAAGACTTGAAGAAAACCTAAATACAAGTAAAATGTACATAGTTTTGTAAAGGCTCCTCTCGCAATAACCAAACTGTCTTCAACGAGATGTTACATACTTTTTTTTTTTTTTTTTTTTTTTTTTTTTTCGTAAATTCACCCTCTTGCGTTCGCCACTGATCATAGTCTATTGGCATTTCCTTCGAACAAGTTTTGCTTCAATCCGTTGAATGGCTCATGACTTGACTTTGTAAAAAACCACCATCTTTCTGGCCAAAAATTCCCTCGAAATGCGATTTTTTTACATAGGTTCAGCAAAAATTTAAAAACAATCAACCATGTACTGCTAGTGGAATATTTTCCCTCTTTTTCTAAAAAAAATCAGACGAGGTGACGCAGGTGTATTTCACTGCACTCGCATTACGGAGCAGTCGGATTTTTGCGTCGTTACTTCTGGTCTCCGTGTTTTGACGTGAATACTTCTCCTAAATCGGGTGGAGCGTGCCGAAAAAAGAACTGAGTTTTAAACGTTATAAAATTTACATCGGGCATAGTACAGTTCAGTAAGGGTTTACGCATGCGCCATTATAAACATTATTTGTATAGGTATTTACAGGTCACTTCAATTAATAGGTACGTTTCTCAACTTTGGATTTCGGGTGACTCGTCTACTTTGAAAGCAGATATTGGACGACACGCGTTAACTTTTTTAATTAAAAAAAAATCCATCTTGTGCATAAAATAGTGGACTTTTAAAACTTATTTTGACTTTTTTTTTAATGTTTACGATGTAACAGCTGCGAGGTGAAAATACAAAGAATAGGTATTGCAAAAAAAAATAATAATAACAATGTTGAAATGTCGAGGCGTTTGGCGAATTCACACGTTCGGAATTGCAAGAAACGCCCATAATAAGAAAGAACAGCTGATGAGGATTCCCAAAAGGCGCCACTCACCGGTGCCGAACGGACCAGACCCTGCCGGTAGAGGGAGAACGTTAAGATGGCGGACGCCTTACGGCCTAGTGCAAGTGCAAGCATTGCTGACAGTGCATCCCTTCAATATTTCTTGCAACGGGGAAGATTGTTTCAAGATGATATTTTGGACACGCGCCATACCATAACCGATTACACTGTATGTCGTAAGAAACCTCAATTACAGACAAGAAAGACAAATCTGCAAACACACAGAAAAAAAAAAACAAATTCAGACGATAACATTTTTTTAAAATATAAACAGCACATAAAATTCTGTGGAAAGAATTAGTAAAAGTATATAAGGAGAAAAGTAAATAAAGACAAAAAACCACCTTAAATCTCACAATGACAGCACAGAATAACCCAACGCTAATACTATACAGATAAAAAAAACACACAACGACAACACAGAGACGCACAGTTGAACCTAGTGATGTGACAAAACAGATATTCTGGGCACCAAAACGACGACAGCACAGAGAAACACAGTAGGATTCCTAAGACAACAGTTGCGACTTTTAGGGAACTGAGATCTGTTCTCGTCTTTAGGCACAAACAGACTATATTGTCCAAGGTCGTTTTGTTTGTTTTTATTTACTGTTATTGTTGCTACTGTCTCGTTGTTGGCTCTTGAATTCTTTCCTCAAAACATTCTGTGGTAATCTATGTTTTAAATTTGTTGACATCGCCTGATTTCTGATTTTTTTTTGTGTTTGCATATTTACATTTCTTGTCTGTTGTTGAGGTTTCCTATGACAAATAGTGTAATCAGCAATGGCGTATCTCTAAAATTACATCATCAATCTATTACTGACAGTGATAGTAGATCAAGTGATAAGCCATTATATAAATAATTGATTGTCACTACATTATTTGAATTAACTATTTTTAAACGTATTCACGTTAAAACCTTGCGGCTGAGTCCCAAATGTCTACTATAATTTCCCTCCCACTCCCAACCCCCTCTCACCACCCTTTCGAACACACTTACACACATACATCTGGAGATCACTCCAGTCGAATGTTATGGTGGATTCTTGCTGTATTCCATAGGCCAAATATTTCCCCCTTCACCACCCAGTATTACTAAATGGTATCATTGAAAGTTAACTGCCTCTAATGCCCTCGCCGTCAGTAAGACGTTCAAGCCCGAGTGAAATATGAGGTGTGATTAAAAAATACTGTCAATGAATAATTATAGCATCAACTGCCGACGCTGCATCTATTTGAACTAATAAGTAGAGACCGGAAAAATTCGCGGATTCATTTTGTGATATACTAGAATTCAAAAACGTTTGCCTTTTTACTGCATCAGTGATTGGGCCACAGTTTATCTGAATGACACTTGGCCAATTAAGAACCTTAAACAAAAGAAGTATCGAATCACGGAATCACTAGCGTCCCAGTTAACAGGTGTCACGAGTCAGTAGCCAATGAGCTGGTGTAATTTTCCCGCGTGCATAGAGGATCATGTAGTATATCCTACAGGTCACTGAACTCGCGAATTTTTCGGGTCTCTAGTAATGAGCCCTATAGCCTGATCCGTTGAGATAGTCAGTGTCTAGTATTAACAGGTTGTGACTTGTCAGTCGGCTTCCAGAGCCGGAAGAGTGAGGTCGTGTTTACCGTGTGTGTCGCGCATAATGACTAGAGACTCGGACATTTCGCGGTTTCGTCTGGCCTCAGGGAGGAGTTCAATGTCATGTCACAGGCGTGTCCAGCCTATGTTTGCTTTCCAATTGGTTTATTTCTGGGGGCAGGCATTTTCCGCGAATAAATCTGAACGCCTAATAGACTGCAACCAGTTATACTCACCCCAGCGGTTTCTTCCTTGTGATTGGCGGACGTCTGCGAGAAAAGTCGTTGCCTTATTTGACCGAGCCTCTCAGGACGTGCATTGCTTCCGCACTGACTCATTGTGATTGGTGTTTTAACAATCGATATTGACCTGAAAGAAACTCACCCAATCACGAGACAATGCTACAGTGTTTTAACTTCCATCTAGTCTCGGAATCTTTTCGCGAAATATGCATGCCCCTATTTATTTCTTAACGAAAACATTTTGGTCATTTTTGATTGGTACTACCTGATTCGCTTGCTTCTCTTCTAGCTGAGCATCGTCCGCTGGCCTGAGGGGCGTGTAAAATCATGAACACGGTGCGAAAGTGTAAAGATTTGCATTCTAACTTGAGACTATATGATTGCGCAAAATTTTCGTATATTTAATTATTTTATTTCGAAAAAGTTTTTAAAATAATTTTTTTTTTTGTGAAACGGAGATCCGAAAAATTTGCTCGTGCTAAAAGTAAAACAACATCATGAGCTTATCAGAGCAGATGAAGGACCTTCTGAAACATCTTTCAGAAATGCTTCCAATAAAGGAATCAAAATTGGGATAGGTGCCCATCGCTAGTCAAAGAGATTATTTGGAAAAAAGATTAGTTCAAATTTGATGTAAAATTATTACTTAGTTCGTAATATCGTAATAAAATTATTCATCAAATAGGTTTTTGATCATAACTCATAAATAGTATATAGTAGTATTTTCCGGCGCTTGTACTGGTTAGATGATTAGAATGGAGTCATGACCGACAGAATTCTGACGTCGCGGCGGCCATCTTGAACTCAAAATTCCTAAAAATTCCTAAAAATTTCTCTAGTTCGAAGGAATACTTTCCGTTTATTACAAAAAAAAATCTGGAGAGGCCAAAATTCTTCAGAGAAGGGCAATATTTATCATAAGACCTTTGAACGTAAAATTGCAATTCTTTAATTTTAGACCAAAAAAAAATATTGTTTACTTCAAGAGTTGCACTTTTCAATTTTCCACGCCATCCCTCCGCCCCCCAAATTTATGGATTAAAGAACGTTACACTTATCGTTATGCCCGACATCTTGGATTCTAGAATTATCTACTTGTTACGGACGCCATCTTGTAAGTGCATTAGGTCATCGTTGCAATTTTCGTTACGGTCGCCATACAGGATTCTGGAATGTTGCAATTTTCGTTACAAACTGCCATATTGAAAATCAGTAATTTTTATGCTTGAAAAATGGGAAAATTTAAAAAAATTTTAATAATAAAATTTTAATTCAAATTAATTTCACCATTTAGAAAATTGGCTACCATACTGAAAATCAGTAAATATCTTTCGACCTTAAAAGGAAAGTTAAAAAAATTAAAAATAAAAAAAACATTTGATTAAATTTTAATAAAAAAGTTTTTGCGTCATGGAGTTTTTGCGCAATGGAGTCCTCGGTTTGAATTCGACGAGGTCATTCGAATAACAATAGCGACGGATCCGACTGCTAGTATGACGTTACGGCAACCCTATTGGGTACGACATCTTGTTCATGTCTGATGGAGATCGCCATCTCATTTTTTTCTGCTAGAGGGTGCTGTTGCCATATAAGTTTAATTTTTACCCATGTATGAAGTAGTATTTATTACCGTGGCGTCCGCCATCTAGTCAGCTATCTTGAAATTCTGTTATTTTTAAGCTATATATTCGGGAATAATTCACAACATCATTAAAAAAAATCACGTGTTAAAATAATTATAAATTCTATCCATATACATCCTTGGTTATATCCTAGCTTGATGCAATAAAATATAATTAAATTAAAATAACCAAATATCAGGTTAGAGGATACAAAAAATTACATAATTTTTTTTACAGAAATTCCATAAAATTAAGCAAATTTCAAGCGTTTCTCGATGTCTACAGTCTTCTTAGAAGGCGAAGCGAGTCCTGTACATACCTTGAAATGTGTTTTCAGGGCAGTTCAACATGCAAGTGGATTAACCAGGCACATCATAAATGTATGTGCAAGTATAGACACGTCTACCAGGTAGGCAAGGTAGATACCGGTGACCGGTCACATCCAGATGGTTGTCTGATACGTCTATTCGGTGGCCAGAAACGCAAGTCAAGTAGGTGTCAAGGCACTTCCAGTAGGTGGTCAAACACATACAGTAAGTAGCCAAGAGAAAATTTTTATCGTTACTCGACAACATTTTAAACAGGTCAATTTCAATGTCAGGCCTTTAGTCTTAGGTATCTTCTAACCACGTGGTCAATCATGGTCCGACAACAGAATTATCGATGCACATTAAAAAAAAGGAAGAAAATTTAAATTGGAATCATAATCAACGTCAAGGAAAAACAATCGAAGGCACAACCAACGAAAAGGAAGTACAAATGAAAGCACAATCGACAAAAGAAAAAAGTCACACAGTACACGCAATGAACACACACTACACACACTGGAAATGCTTTTGACAAAAAGAAAGCACATTTAACGAAAAGGACACACATTTGTAAAAAAAATTCAACTTTGTATCAACTTCGTAGGAAACGATCCCATTTAAGGGATACTATCTCATCCCACGGACTTGATCTCGCCACAGGGATACAATCTGAACACAGGGATAGGATTTCATCAGTATGATACGATAATATAGGCTTGACTATGTACATTTAACGAAAAGGATTTACATTTTAACGAACATTCAACTCAGTAGGATTCGATCATCAATTTTCAGTAGGCTACAATGACTCTAACTGACTTTTACTTCAACAGTATTTGGCTACAAAAGTCATCGGCTCCAAAAGTCTTTGGATCCCGCAGTCTTTGGATCCAAAACTTATTGGCTCCAAAAATTATTGGCTCCAAAAGTCATTGTTCCAAAAGTCATAGGGTCCAAAATAATTTGACCCAAATGTCTTTGTCTCCAAAATTAATTGCTCCAACTGTCATCGGCTCCAACAGTCTTAGGCTCCAACAGTCATTGGCTTCAAGAGTCATGTTTCCAAAAGTCTGTGGCTCCAACAGTCATTGGCTGCAACAATCTTTGGCTCCAACAGTCATTGTTCCATCAATCATGACTCCAATAGATTTTGGCTCAACAGTTTTTGTCTCCAGAATGCATTGGCTCGAACAGTCATTGATTCTAGCAGGCTTTGCACCTAAAGTCATTCGCTCCAACAATCTTTAGATACAAAATTCATTTGCTCAAAAAGTCATCTGCTCCAGCTGTCTTAGGTCTAACTGCTTCAAGAACATTCGGCTACAAGGCGATTTGGCTGCGAAGCTATAAGTACAAGACTGCAAGGCTGCTAGGCTATGAGCCAATATGGAAACAAAGTCTACGGGTCAACGAGGCTACAGGAATACCAGACTACAAGACTACGAGGCTACGATGATACGAGTCTACAAGAATGCAACTGGCTCTTAAAGCTTCATTCAGCAGCGCGAGTTAATTTATCCCATTCAAATAACTTGTTGCAAGTAGTCCCGATTCTTGCAACAGTTGACGCCACATGCTGTGTTGTACAGGCAGTCGCTATTCCATGTGGGAGGTGGGATGCTCACTCACGATCGCCTGAGAGAGCTTCGCTAGACATCAAGGAGAATGAAATTCGTCTCGCATGTGAATGTTTCTCAGCTGTCTCAAGTCATAATAATCGTCTAAGTAATGACTCTCTTCGTTTGACATGTTGTACAGACACTCGCTCTTTCATGTGGGATGCGGGATGTTCATTCACGATCGTAAGGGAAGGAGGGCTTCGCTTGACACCAATGATAAGGAAGTTCGTCTTGCAAAAAATTGATTACCAGCCATCTTAAGGAATATTATTGGACTCAGTAATGATTTTTGTCTTTAATTTCACCTGATTAAATATTAATAAGTGCTGATTTATTATCAGAAATTAACTAATTAAATGTAACTCTGAATAAAATTGCATATCTATCTAAGTAAAAAAAATATTCTTGCAGAAATATATCTCAGAAGTAACCAGAAGCACTCGGAGAACATCAGCATAAATCTCGCCAGGAATAACCAGGAGCACACTGGGAAAACCAATAGAAGGGTCACCATCAATGACCAGAAGTACTTGGAGAAGCCAACAAAATATTGGCAAGATTAATTATGAGCACACGGAGAAAACTATCAAAATATAAGCAGGAATGATAAATCAGGAGCATACGGAGAAAACTAACGCACTTTTTCCTAAATCAAGATCAGTGAATCAGAAAAAAAAAAATCTAAAGAAATATAAAATTACAAAAAATAAAAAATTACAACAAAAAAGCTTCTGGCAGCTTGTGAACTTCTCCTTTATTCAGCAAGGATAGAGTTCTACCACAAGTCAAAAAATAAATTGTAATAGTGCTTATTTTTTATCATATAATTTCTTTTTGTATGTGATTTTTTATCTTAATTCACTAATCATGATTTAAGAAAACGTGCGTTTGTTATTTCTGTGTGCTCCTGATTATTTTTCCAATATTTTGTTGGTTTCCCCAAGTTCTTATGGTAATTCATGGCAATGCTTCTTTTGGATTTCTCAGTGTGCTCCTGGATATTCTTGGCAAGAGTTCTGCTAATGTTCTCCGAGTGCTTGTGGTTTTTTTCTGAAATATCATTTTCTGCATGAAAATTTTTTTACTAAACGAGACATGCAATTTTATTCAGCGTGACAATTGATTAGTGGATTTCTGTTACTAAATTAGCACTTACAAATATTTTATCAGTTGGAATTCAAACAAAAAAAAATCACTATCATGCAAGACGAACTTCCTTCTCCTTGGTGTGAAGCACTGTAAAGTACTGTCACTCGGCTTTTGAAATGCTTCGGCACCTTCTCCGGGGCTCAGGGTCATCATGTTGATGGAAGTGGCGATGGGTGTTGGTAAGGGAGAGGGGAGAAGCAAAATCCCCGGTTGAGTTCCGAAATTATTTTCATGATTTTTTTAAATCCTGATAGGACAAATAATTATCACGTTCTATTGCTAATAAAATGCATTTGTAACCTTACAAGTTACAAAACTTTTCCAGACAACGTGTGCATTAATGTCCACGTCAACACTGTCTTTGGATTTTTTAAACTGGAATTAATATAGTCGCGATGGGTAGGAGGGGGGGGGGGGGGGTGGCGCGAGAAAATTATTTCACCCTCGCCCCTTAGTTTCTCTCGACGGCGACTCCACGTAAAGTACACTCCGTCAAATGCAAAGAAGTAGCCCTTAATTACTCTATTTCTCTTTTTCTCTCTCTCTCGCTCCCTCTCTTTCTCGTTATCTCTGTCGCTCTCTCTTTATCTCTCTCTCCCATCCTCCTCAACCAGGCAATGCCCCGAGCCATCGATGTGTCATCGCCAGAGACCGTAAAAATTTGCGTCTTCACTTCATGTTACACTCAAACTCAAATAGTTATACATTTGTGATACTTCTGCCATTGGTTCACTGTTAATCTGGAGGACTGCAAGCCAATAAGAGACCCTCGATCAAAGAAGTATCGAATTACATGTCACCCAGTGGACACACCTCACAATTCAACAGCCAATAAATAGGCGACTTTTCCCCAAGCATGTAGAGAATCGTGGAATGTATCTTGGAGGTCATTGAACCCGCGAATGTTCCCAGTCCCTATTCATTACAAATACTCGTGCCGGATGTATGCTTTTAAAGATGGATTATCAGAAGCAGTGATCTTTTAAGTGAAACTTCTTTGGGCGCGATGGGAGTAAAATCTCAAGGTCGAATTTTAATACAACCTTTTTGTGAAACATTTCTTTTCCTAACCTAACTAAATAAAAGTATTTAGGAGGGTCCGGTTTAAGGAGGGACTTAGGTGCGTCTCAGGCAGAAGCCTATGCGCCTATTCATGCTGGGTATTAACCATGCAGGGAGAGGGTCGCATGCATCATGTGCTAGAAGGGAAGTGGCCGGCCATGGCAGCGATTGATGCCATGACTAACTCCCCTCACTCATATATCTAGGCTAAACTACTAGTTAATTTGGACCCAGGGAAAACCTGCATAGACACCGGGAAAACCCCGGCCACTGATTGGCCAGCAGACTGCTCAGCCAATCACGCTGCACTACAGTGGGCGGTGAGCCAGGAGGGATTTCGGTCGTTTGTACCTCTCTTCCACGTCCGGGTCGTGATTCCCGAGAGAGGAAACACGTGGGTTTAAACTATTTGCGCATTTAAGTAGTATACGAATGTATGTTCTGGAACATGGCTTCTGGCTGTGGTGCTGTGTGTCCTTTCCGCCATCTTGGATTTTGACGTCACGGCGGCCATCTTGGATGACCTTGACCTTGACCTTTGACCTTGACCTTTAATTTTATCCTCAAAAATCGCCAAAATCCGCCAAAATTGGGCAAAATTTGCCCAAAATTCCTCAAAATTCGCCAAAATTTCCATTTCTGTGGAAAAAAATTCCGCCAAAAAATCTCAAAAAATTCCACAAATTAAAAATTTCTCTTTTCGAGGGAAAAATTTCCCGTTTCGAGGGAAAAATTCCCGTTTTTAGTCCTTAAAAATCCCAGCGGCTGAAAATTCCTAAAACTGGCTTAAGCATCCTTAACTCAAACCTCAGTTAAGCCATTTATAGGATTATGACGTCACCGTTGCATTTTCCGTTACGCCCGCCATCTTTAACTTTTTTATTTATTATTCGATTTTAATAAAAAATTTTTAAAAATTATAAAAAAATTAAATTAATAAAATTTTAATATATTTTTTTTAAAAATTGTACTTTTTAGACACGGAGTTCGGAGTCCTCGGTTCGAACCCGACGAGGGCAAAAAAAAATTAAAAATGGCGACCGATCCTTCCTCACAGTGGCTGCAGGCAGACTGACTCCCAACACTTTTTTTTTTCAAAGCATATATATAACGTCACCTAGTATGACGTCATGTCCGCCATCTTGTGTTCATTGCTGGAGACCACCATCTTGTTTTCATCGGCGAGAGTGCGCTGATGCCATGTTAGTTTAGTTCTTATCCGCCAGAGTGCAGTAATCATTTATTATTGCTGTGACACCCGCCATCTTGTCATTTGGCCGCCATCTTGTAAATCCGTAATTATTTAGCTATAAATTTGGGAAAAATTCCAAAATTCATTAAATAAATCACTCATCATTTTACAGATTGATTCGTTCAGTTTCAGTCCTTGGTTCGATACCCGATCGATACAATAATGTTTAATTTTATGTAAAAAAATAATAATTTCAATAAACCATGTTCATCATTCTTAAAGAGACTTTAAAACCTCTACTACCATCATCCTATAAGCCATCAACACCACCATCTTGGAAAATTCGTAATTATATTGCTAGAGATTCGGTAAAACGTTCAGAAATCATTAAATAAATTTCCAATCAATGTACCGATTAATTAGATCGACTTAGGTCCTTGGTACGATTCTGAACGATGAAAAAAATATTAAATATAATAGTGGCAGGTCCGAGAAATAAAGCAACACAAGTTCTTTTACAAACATAATATTTATTACATAATTTCTATTCTACTACAGGATCACTTACGAAAGCCAGCAACTTTATAATCAATCATTTAGTTCCGCATCGGTGTGAAATGACTAATTCTTAGCTCCAATCGGTTTATACTAGACAGAGTCCAACCAGAACCTTTACTGACATAGTTCTCCTCTTCTTGACAGAGTTTCTGGATACCGTTTTTAACAGTTTGATTCACATCGTTAGAACTGTAAATTACTGCAGCCGATGTCTTGAATGCACACTTCTTCACTTTGTCATCTAACGGATATGGCTTTCCATATAAACAGTCCAACCACAAGTTATATTTTAATGGTCCGTTTGTTGCTACGTCATCAGTAAGCTGATTGATTATGTCCTGTCTGATTTCATCAAGAAAATTACAAATGTCCTTCGGCTCACCGAACGTATTTAGATAATAATAGTCTTTCAACGTTCCACGAAATGCAGACTGCGCCAAGTAGAACCCATTATCGTTTACTTGTAATGCACAGAACACAGTCTTAGGTTTATTTTCATGTTCAGACGTCATAGCAATCGGTTTCTGCACATCTGTTGTTTTGGTTGTACGCTTTCGTGTCTCCAATCTAAAGCGAGGAGTCGAAATGTCGGCAGGTAGTTCAGCAGTAGGAGCACAGACTCCACCTTTACATTTCTTCGCATGATGTCGCAAACTGTCAATCCGTGTAAACCATTTAAGGCACTCATCACAGCGAAACTTCATGCGAGAAGGATTCTTCATGCATTTGCTCCGCTCATGTCTTCGTGCGCCATGGGAAAATGCGAACGACGTATCACAGTAGCTGCAAGGATACCGTGGAGATATAGACGAGCCTTTCAGACCTAATCCAGATACAGGCGTTGCAACAGTAGTACCATTTCCAGGCATACTCTTATGCACATCGATGCATCGTTGTTGCGCCGAAACCTTTACTTTCTGCCGCACGGCAGGACCTTTGCATGCCTTCATGTGCGTTTTCATATTATCTTTTCTAGCAAACTGCTTATGACATTTCTCACAAACAAACATTTTGCGATATAGGTTCTTGGCACATTCGCTCCTCTCGTGGCGTCGAGCATTGCTGTTGTTTGAGAAAATCTTGTCGCAGTAACAACACCGATGTTCGTTAGTTGTCAAATCAGCATCCATTGAAGTCTCCATCGAGTTCGAATCGTTGTTCGTCGTGGTTTCCTGCACAGCCAGCTCTGTAGTCATTAAGCTCTCTTCTGCTGGTGGTACCACGACTGATGAAGTCTCCTCCAATGTTGTCGTCCTCGTTGCCAACGGGATCTGCACCTTCTTAGTCGTCGCTGACGTCAAGGTTCCCGTAGACGATGGTACAACGTCCATCATATTCGTCGTTAAAGTCGGTAAAGATGCCATCGAGTTCGCAAGATCAAGTAATTACGCGACTTATGCACCAGATGAATCAAATTAGGTGATCCTTACAACGTCGTCAGTAACAAACTGAGCGACCCGATGTCTAGGACTCGCTTATATACATGCACCGGATGGAATAATACGCTAGTCAAATCAAGAACAATTTACTATAATACTAGAGTCAAATCAACATTAAAAATAGAAGCACCATCAAAAAGGCAGCACATTTTGGACGCGCCGTCAATAAAAAGGAAGCACATTCTACAAAACGAAAGCTCATGTAACGAAAAGGAGGTACATTCACACTTACATTAAACTCGATAGGATGCGATCGTCAGTGTTAAGCTAGGATATAATGTCTACATAAGTCTATGAATCCACCAGTTAGTAGTTCCATAAGTAATTGACTTCAACAGTCTTTTGGCTCTAATAATCGTTGGCTACAATTTTCGTAGGCTCCAATATTCGTTGACTACAATATTCGTTGGCTACAATTTTCGTAGGCTCCAATATTCGTTGGCTCCAATAATCATTGGCTCCAATATTCATTGGCTCCAATATTCATGGGTTCCATTATCAATTGGCTCCAATTGCTCCAAATACTCCAACAGGCTCCAAAAGGCTCCATCTGTCTTTTGGCTCCAACAGTCTTTTGGCTCCAATATTCGTTGGCACCAATATTCATTGGCTACAATATTAATTGGCTCCAATATTCATTGGCTCCAATTTTCATTGGCTCCAATTTTCATTGGCTCCAATTTTCATTGGCTCCAATATTCATTGGCTTCAATATTTATTGGCTCCAATTTTCATTGGCTCCAATATTCATTGTCTCCAATATTCATTGACTCCAATAGACATTGGCTCCAATAGTCATTGGCTCCAATAGTCATTGACTCCAATAGTCATTGGCTCCAACAGTCTTTTGGCTCCAAAAGTCTTTTGGCTCCAATATTCGTTGTCACCAATATTCATTGGCTCCAATATTCATCGGCTCCAATAGACATTGTCTCCAATAGACATTGACGCGAATAGTCATTGGCTCCAATATTCATTGTCTCCAACAGTCTTTTGGCTCCAAAAGTCATTGACTCCAACAGTATTTTGGCTCCAAAAGTCATTAGCTTCTAAAGTCATAGGATCCAACTGCTTTTTGTCTCGTCAGCGTCAAATATATTTGGCTAGAATGCTACGAGTCTAAGAGACTATGAGCCGCAAGACTACAAGTCTAAAAGGATCTAGCTGGTTAGGAGTTATTCATGCCTGCGAGGCTACAGAGCTACGAAGCTTCTAGAACTCAAGTTTAAGTGACTGCGAGGATACAGGACTACAAGTCTGCATGAGTACTTGACTACGAAGCTTCTCATCTACAAGGCTCCAATTGACGCATCTGTCTTTGTCGGAATTTTCTCTTTTGATCCATCTGCTCCAACAGCATTATGTTATAAGAATTACAAGGCTACTTGATTACGTAGCATCAAGTCTACGAGGCTCCATTGCATCATTACTACGAGAATACAAGTCATGAGGTTCCGAGACTATGCGATTGCAAGTCTTAAAGGTTACGTGATCGCGAGGCTATAGGACTACGAAGCTTCCAGAACGCATGGTCACGCGACTGCATGACTAATTGGCCGCGTGGCTACGAAACGTCATGTCTCTAACTGACTACAATAGCAATATTCAGTGGTGAGAGTTAATTTATCTCATGCAAAGGTACTTGGTGCAAGTAGTTCCGCTTTTCAACATCAGATGACGTCACGTGTTGCTTGCAGGTAAATAATATTTCCTTTATGCGGAATGCGGGATGCTCACTATCGATCGCATAAGAAGGATGGCTTCAAGGAAAAGGAAGTTCATCCTTCCTGCTAGTGCTTCTCAGATTTCTCACGGTCCGCCATCTTGGAATGCAACGTCACGGCGGACATCTTGGATAGGTGTGACCTTGACCTTTGACCGAAACCGCAGGATTGATCGCAAGCACACGGAGAAAACCACCAATATATTGACAAGAATAATCATAAGCACACGGAGAAAAACGACACTCGTTTTCTTTGAAATCATAAAATTACAGGGAAAAAAATTTATTAAATAACAAATAAATTAATAAAAAATTTAAAATGGCAAAAAAATACAAAAAAAAATACATAAACAGATTCTGCTAGCTTGTGAACTTCTCATTGTTCAGCAAAGATATAGTTCTAGTACAAGCCAGAATTTTATGTATTTTTTTTGTATTTTTTTGCCATTTTAAATTTTTTATTAATTTATTTGTTATTTAATAAATTTTTTTCCCTGTAATTTTATGATTTCAAAGAAAACGAGTGTCGTTTTTCTCCGTGTGCTTATGATTATTCTTGTCAATATATTGGTGGTTTTCTCCGTGTGCTTGCGATCAATCCTGCGGTTTCGGTCAAAGGTCAAGGTCACACCTATCCAAGATGTCCGCCGTGACGTTGCATTCCAAGATGGCGGACCGTGAGAAATCTGAGAAGCACTAGCAGGAAGGATGAACTTCCTTTTCCTTGAAGCCATCCTTCTTATGCGATCGATAGTGAGCATCCCGCATTCCGCATAAAGGAAATATTATTTACCTGCAAGCAACACGTGACGTCATCTGATGTTGAAAAGCGGAACTACTTGCACCAAGTACCTTTGCATGAGATAAATTAACTCTCACCACTGAATATTGCTATTGTAGTCAGTTAGAGACATGACGTTTCGTAGCCACGCGGCCAATTAGTCATGCAGTCGCGTGACCATGCGTTCTGGAAGCTTCGTAGTCCTATAGCCTCGCGATCACGTAACCTTTAAGACTTGCAATCGCATAGTCTCGGAACCTCATGACTTGTATTCTCGTAGTAATGATGCAATGGAGCCTCGTAGACTTGATGCTACGTAATCAAGTAGCCTTGTAATTCTTATAACATAATGCTGTTGGAGCAGATGGATCAAAAGAGAAAATTCCGACAAAGACAGATGCGTCAATTGGAGCCTTGTAGATGAGAAGCTTCGTAGTCAAGTACTCATGCAGACTTGTAGTCCTGTATCCTCGCAGTCACTTAAACTTGAGTTCTAGAAGCTTCGTAGCTCTGTAGCCTCGCAGGCATGAATAACTCCTAACCAGCTAGATCCTTTTAGACTTGTAGTCTTGCGGCTCATAGTCTCTTAGACTCGTAGCATTCTAGCCAAATATATTTGACGCTGACGAGACAAAAAGCAGTTGGATCCTATGACTTTAGAAGCTAATGACTTTTGGAGCCAAAATACTGTTGGAGTCAATGACTTTTGGAGCCAAAAGACTGTTGGAGACAATGAATATTGGAGCCAATGACTATTCGCGTCAATGTCTATTGGAGACAATGTCTATTGGAGCCGATGAATATTGGAGCCAATGAATATTGGTGACAACGAATATTGGAGCCAAAAGACTTTTGGAGCCAAAAGACTGTTGGAGCCAATGACTATTGGAGTCAATGACTATTGGAGCCAATGACTATTGGAGCCAATGTCTATTGGAGTCAAAGAATATTGGAGACAATGAATATTGGAGCCAATGAAAATTGGAGCCAATAAATATTGAAGCCAATGAATATTGGAGCCAATGAAAATTGGAGCCAATGAAAATTGGAGCCAATGAATATTGGAGCCAATTAATATTGGAGCCAATGAATATTGGTGCCAACGAATATTGGAGCCAAAAGACTGTTGGAGCCAAAAGACAGATGGAGCCTTTTGGAGCCTGTTGGAGTATTTGGAGCAATTGGAGCCAATTGATAATGGAACCCATGAATATTGGAGCCAATGAATATTGGAGCCAATGATTATTGGAGCCAACGAATATTGGAGCCTACGAAAATTGTAGCCAACGAATATTGTAGTCAACGAATATTGGAGCCTACGAAAATTGTAGCCAACGATTATTAGAGCCAAAAGACTGTTGAAGTCAATTACTTATGGAACTACTAACTGGTGGATTCATAGACTTATGTAGACATTATATCCTAGCTTAACACTGACGATCGCATCCTATCGAGTTTAATGTAAGTGTGAATGTACCTCCTTTTCGTTACATGAGCTTTCGTTTTGTAGAATGTGCTTCCTTTTTATTGACGGCGCGTCCAAAATGTGCTGCCTTTTTGATGGTGCTTCTATTTTTAATGTTGATTTGACTCTAGTATTATAGTAAATTGTTCTTGATTTGACTAGCGTATTATTCCATCCGGTGCATGTATATAAGCGAGTCCTAGACATCGGGTCGCTCAGTTTGTTACTGACGACGTTGTAAGGATCACCTAATTTGATTCATCTGGTGCATAAGTCGCGTAATTACTTGATCTTGCGAACTCGATGGCATCTTTACCGACTTTAACGACGAATATGATGGACGTTGTACCATCGTCTACGGGAACCTTGACGTCAGCGACGACTAAGAAGGTGCAGATCCCGTTGGCAACGAGGACGACAACATTGGAGGAGACTTCATCAGTCGTGGTACCACCAGCAGAAGAGAGCTTAATGACTACAGAGCTGGCTGTGCAGGAAACCACGACGAACAACGATTCGAACTCGATGGAGACTTCAATGGATGCTGATTTGACAACTAACGAACATCGGTGTTGTTACTGCGACAAGATTTTCTCAAACAACAGCAATGCTCGACGCCACGAGAGGAGCGAATGTGCCAAGAACCTATATCGCAAAATGTTTGTTTGTGAGAAATGTCATAAGCAGTTTGCTAGAAAAGATAATATGAAAACGCACATGAAGGCATGCAAAGGTCCTGCCGTGCGGCAGAAAGTAAAGGTTTCGGCGCAACAACGATGCATCGATGTGCATAAGAGTATGCCTGGAAATGGTACTACTGTTGCAACGCCTGTATCTGGATTAGGTCTGAAAGGCTCGTCTATATCTCCACGGTATCCTTGCAGCTACTGTGATACGTCGTTCGCATTTTCCCATGGCGCACGAAGACATGAGCGGAGCAAATGCATGAAGAATCCTTCTCGCATGAAGTTTCGCTGTGATGAGTGCCTTAAATGGTTTACACGGATTGACAGTTTGCGACATCATGCGAAGAAATGTAAAGGTGGAGTCTGTGCTCCTACTGCTGAACTACCTGCCGACATTTCGACTCCTCGCTTTAGATTGGAGACACGAAAGCGTACAACCAAAACAACAGATGTGCAGAAACCGATTGCTATGACGTCTGAACATGAAAATAAACCTAAGACTGTGTTCGGTGCATTACAAGTAAACGATAATGGGTTCTACTTGGCGCAGTCTGCATTTCGTGGAACGTTGAAAGACTATTATTATCTAAATACGTTCGGTGAGCCGAAGGACATTTGTAATTTTCTTGATGATATCAGACAGGACATAATCAATCAGCTTACTGATGACGTAGCAACAAACGGACCATTAAAATATAACTTGTGGTTGGACTGTTTATATGGAAAGCCATATCCGTTAGATGACAAAGTGAAGAAGTGTGCATTCAAGACATCGGCTGCAGTAATTTACAGTTCTAACGATGTGAATCAAACTGTTAAAAACGGTATCCAGAAACTCTGTCAAGAAGAGGAGAACTATGTCAGTAAAGGTTCTGGTTGGACTCTGTCTAGTATAAACCGATTGGAGCTAAGAATTAGTCATTTCACACCGATGCGGAACTAAATGATTGATTATAAAGTTGCTGGCTTTCGTAAGTGATCCTGTAGTAGAATAGAAATTATGTAATAAATATTATGTTTGTAAAAGAACTTGTGTTGCTTTATTTCTCGGACCTGCCACTATTATATTTAATATTTTTTTCATCGTTCAGAATCGTACCAAGGACCTAAGTCGATCTAATTAATCGGTACATTGATTGGAAATTTATTTAATGATTTCTGAACGTTTTACCGAATCTCTAGCAATATAATTACGAATTTTCCAAGATGGTGGTGTTGATGGCTTATAGGATGATGGTAGTAGAGGTTTTAAAGTCTCTTTAAGAATGATGAACATGGTTTATTGAAATTATTTTTTTTTTTACATAAAATTAAACATTATTGTATCGATCGGGTATCGAACCAAGGACTGAAACTGAACGAATCAATCTGTAAAATGATGAGTGATTTATTTAATGAAGTTTGGAATTTTTCCCAAATTTATAGCTAAATAATTACGGATTTACAAGATGGCGGCCAAATGACAAGATGGCGGGTGTCACAGCAATAATAAATGATTACTGCACTCTGGCGGATAAGAACTAAACTAACATGGCATCAGCGCACTCTCGCCGATGAAAACAAGATGGTGGTCTCCAGCAATGAACACAAGATGGCGGACATGACGTCATACTAGGTGACGTTATATATATGCTTTGAAAAAAAAAAGTGTTGGGAGTCAGTCTGCCTGCAGCCACTGTGAGGAAGGATCGGTCGCCATTTTTAATTTTTTTTTGCCCTCGTCGGGTTCGAACCGAGGACTCCGAACTCCGTGTCTAAAAAGTACAATTTTTAAAAAAAATATATTAAAATTTTATTAATTTAATTTTTTTATAATTTTTAAAAAATTTTTATTAAAATCGAATAATAAATAAAAAAGTTAAAGATGGCGGGCGTAACGGAAAATGCAACGGTGACGTCATAATCCTATAAATGGCTTAACTGAGGTTTGAGTTAAGGATGCTTAAGCCAGTTTTAGGAATTTTCAGCCGCTGGGATTTTTAAGGACTAAAAACGGGAATTTTTCCCTCGAAACGGGAAATTTTTCCCTCGAAAAGAGAAATTTTTAATTTGTGGAATTTTTTGAGATTTTTTGGCGGAATTTTTTTCCACAGAAATGGAAATTTTGGCGAATTTTGAGGAATTTTGGGCAAATTTTGCCCAATTTTGGCGGATTTTGGCGATTTTTGAGGATCAAATTAAAGGTCAAGGTCAAAGGTCAAGGTCAAGGTCATCCAAGATGGCCGCCGTGACGTCAAAATCCAAGATGGCGGAAAGGACACACAGCACCACAGCCAGAAGCCATGTTCCAGAACATACATTCGTATACTACTCATTTACTATCGAAAAATTGTTTAATCCTGACGTAGAAGTCTTGGAAAGTTTTCGAATAAGTTTCCCGATGCAATACTCATGTTGGGCATTATACTGGGGCGTCTGTAGCGATTCGAATGCATTTATTCGAGATTTGCTGCAGCTTCATTAAGTGTGTATTGGCTGCAGTGGCCCAGACGGGGGCTGCATATGTAATGATTTGGCGTATGAAGGCATTGTAGAGCAGTAAGTAGGTTTTAAACCTGCTGCCACATCGCCTTCTCATAACTGGGTGTAAGGAGCTCATTATAGCCTAAGCGTTCGCCTGGTGTCTATGTGGTGGCGCCAAATCAGTTTCTTATCCAAGTTGTTGTCAAACGAGTTCTGACGCTTGTAGGTTTCGGACGGTGCAGAGAACTGGGCGGGCCGCGGGCTCCACGTGGCGGCGTGCGGCTCAGGTTGAACCCCGCCATGCCGCAGGTATAGGCGGGTCGCGGCGGTAGGGACCCGCCTGTACCAGACTTGCTGTTATATAGTGGGAGTATTTGAGCGGAGGGCAACACAACGGGAGTAGTATGTAAAATGGGCTCCGGGGACAGGCTTCAGGCTGTGGTGTGTGGCGGTTTATGCTGCCTTGGAATCTGCCTCTCCCATGATGTCACGGCGGCCATCTTGGATGACCTTGACCTTTAACCTTGACATTGACCCCGGAGGCCATTTTGGATCCGCCATTTTGGATCCGCCATCTTTAAATCGAGCGCCCCACTCACTAATGATGAAATTTTCTACACGGCCGCCATATTAATTTTTTTTTCTGTTCCGCTGGAGGCCGCCATTTGGATACCGTCAACTTTGTTTCTGCTGTTTGTTCCTAGAGAGCACCAGCATCGCTCTGTCTCATCTCATAAGGTCGATGTTCCATTACCTAGAAGAGCTTTTATGGTCCTTATCGACATATAAAATTTAATTTTTTATGCATAATAAATTCGAAGCGCTGTGATTCGAACCTTCGCAGCTCTGACCTCTAGGTTGGAAAACATACGCTTTTAACCGCACGGCCATCGAGTCATTTACCAGACTGAGAATTGAATAAGGTAGGTGTACTGTATATAAAAATAACATTCATTCTTGGAATTATTATTATTTTTTTTAATTTTAATGTTAATAGCATCACCTATTCGAGACAGAACCACCATATTCTATAAAGACATAACTGTTGCAATTATCGTTACGGGTGCCATCTTGAAAATCTTTATTTATTATCCGATTATATTTAAAAAAGTTCAAAATTCATTTTAAAAAAGACTTATTAATATACTGATTGATTAGATCGATTCTTTCCTTGGTTCTAAAACGGTAAGAGCAATACTAAAAAACAAATGATCCTTGCTCCACGGAAGCCACCTACAGACTGACCTCCCACCACCAATACCAAGGCATATATAGTCAGCTAGTATGACGTCATGTCCGCCATATTGTCTTCGTCTGCTAGAGTGCGCTGATGCCATGTTAGTATAATTTTTTGTTCACCATACCTTTGACCTCGACTGTTGGCATTGAACTTTGACCTTGACCTTGAACTTTGTCCTTGACCTTAAATTTGACCGTGACCTTTACATACATCTTAGATTCGCCATTTTGTGTTTAGTACTCGCTACCAGGAACGATAGTTAACATATATTACCTGCTAGACTTCGCGTCGCGCAACTAGCGATAGCACAATGCAAAGATGACAATAACAGTGCGAGGGGCATAGGTGGGGGCGGTGAATTGGTGGACAGTAGCTGCGTACATGACCAAGGGTCCTGACGATTGCGACAATAAACATCTGTGCCATTGAAGCGTCGTTCAAATATCATGTACTTTTTAGCATTGTACGCGCCCAAGCCATAGATGTACTATTCCTAAAAGAGTGTGTGCAGAATACTCTCGGGCACCCTTGTTGCGCTGAACTCTTCCAGTGCTTCTGGACGGAGCGTTCTTGGACAATGCATTAATGTCTATGCTCCGTCAGGTACGCAACACAGATCGGAGCGGCAAGAATTTTTTCGAACGAAAATTCTTCCCTTTATTAGGAATGATGGTACAAGTATTATACTGGGCGGAGATTTTAACTGTGTAGTTAAACTAATTGATCATATCGGCGGCCATTACCCAACCAAAACAGCACTTCAAGAGCTCGTTACTGCAATAGAGGTAGAAGATCTGGTGGATGTCCTCAACATACCAACACCGCACTACACGCTTCATTCACATAATTCGAGTTCACGTCTGGACAGGATTTATCTGTTAAGATCACTGCGGTGACATGCTAGGACCAATGATGTAGTACCGGTGACGGTTACTAATCATGACATGGTGGTTTGCACAGTGGCGGCCCCGGAAGTCTCATCAACCCCGGGAAGGAATTATTGGAGATTTCAGACACGTTTGTTGGGGCAACCGGAAGTGGATGAGGATTTCCGACAGCATTGGACACAGTGGTTACGACGCAAGCAGCGCTACCCGGACATGGTAGAATGGTGGGAAGGCTGTGTTAAGCCCGGTATTACCAGACTTTATAAACATCATAGCGCAAGATGCCGTAGGGAACAGGACTCAATTCTCTACTTGAGCTGCGTGAATTGAGTGCCCAATCAGTTTTGGACACGAATGTGAGAGAGATGTCGCCAACTGAAGGGGAAAATAATGGCTATTCACCGAACTAACATGGAAAGCAGACTCGTATTCAGTAACACCCAGAGTGCGCTCCAACACGAACGGCTTAGCATACATTCCTTCATGCGAGAGAGGAAGATGCGATTGAAGAGCTCGATAACGAAGGAAGGTGGAATGGAACTAATGGATCCGATGAAATACTGAAGGCGTTTACCAGTAAATACAAGGAGCTATATGTGGAACATGCCATCGACTATGATTCAGGGACAGTGTTTCTGGACTCATATGACAGCACCCTTGGAGACGAAGCACAAGATGCACTGGGGGCAGAAATAATGGAGGACGAAATCACGCAAATAATTCGATGGGCTCCAAAAGCAAAGTCTCCTGGCATAGATGGCATTCCATACGAATTTTACCAACATTTTTGCACGACAATCAGAGGAGAATTCTGTGAAATGGTTTGAACTGTTCTACAATGGGGACGCCTTGGATGCACAAGTGGAAGGCATTATTGTTCTTCTTCCCAAGAGAACACGCCCACGAGAGATATCTCACTACAGGCCAGTCACCCTTCTATGCGCGGACTACAAACTCATTACGCGGGTATATGCTCATCGATTTAAGGACGTGCTCTCACAAGTCATTGGTCCGGATCAACACTGTGCTGTGCCAGGTACGTCCATTACGTATGCCACCACTGCCCTTCGGGATGTACAGATAATGACACAGAACTCGCATGGTGCTGTCACCCTTCTGAACATAGACCTCGAAAAAGCCTTCGATAGGGTGAATTGGGCGTTCCTGGACAGGGTGCTTGAGCACCTGAATTTCCCGCACACGTTTAGGACAACATTATGTGTTTTCCGTGGCGACTTATCATCGAAGTTATCCATCAATGGAAGTTTTGGTGATGCCATCTCGATCCTATCATCGGTTCGACAAGGGTGCCCACTCTCCATGGCGCTTTTTGTGATATACATTTAGCCCATTTTTAGGAGGTTCAATACCATGCTCTCAGGATTAAGTGTTAATCGGAATCGCTTGACGTGTGTTGGATATGCCGACGACATCATGGTCATCTTGTGCAGTCAAAGGAAGTTTGCGGTCGCCCACGACATTCTATCGGCGTATCACCTAGCGACACTGGCTAAATGCAACTTCGATAAAACGCACTTTTTGAACTTGAAAGCTGCACCCGCTGTTATCTCTCCACCGCACCCTTTTAACCCCACAGAGACGATGCGCACGCTGGGAATTATTTTCACAAACAACATCGAGCGAATACTTCAAGAGAACTGGAACAAGGTGGTGCAAAAGGTACGTGGCAGCCTGCTAGAAGCACGCCTGAGACATTTAGATCTCCTGCAACGAGTATATGTTGTCAACACATACTCTCTGTCTCAGTTGTGGTATATGGCACAGGTGTTCCCGATGACAGCTGCAACTGCTGCCCGTGTCAGGAAATATGTGGGGTGGTTTGTATGACAGGGTTTCCTCTTCAGGGTCAGTAGAGACCAATTGACATTGCCTGTCCAGAAAGGAGGTGTAGGGCTCATAGAGCATGAGACAAAGGCCAGCGCCTTATTCCAGAAGACCTCCATACAGCGGGTCTTGATGGGTAGCAGTACAGCTGCATTGTACAGTGAAGCATGGAAAGTGGTGGGGAACCTCCCCCGGCAGTACAGGATAGCCGCCCAGACATTAAGGACTACCATTTACGAACCTCCCGACGGTACGACTGTGTCCACTCGTCAACTCTACGATTTTCATCGCAGAGCAATAAACACGACACCCCACGTACAGACCAAAGTACTCTCATTGCATTGGGCTCACGTGTGGAAAAACATCTCCGATTCTGAACTACCCACGCATCTCCGGGCTGCCGATTATGCTTTCGTGAATGATTTGATCCCTACGAAATACCGCAGGAAACGAATCGCACTATCCTGGGACGACCTGTGTGAGATCTGTGGCTACTGTGACACGGCTCTTCGTAGATTGTATGTCTGCTCCTGCTCGGGCCGACTGTGGGTGTGGTGTCAAAGAACACTGGCAAGACTCCTGGGCGTATCACCGAGAGATGTATGTGCGGACAGAATGTGCTACCTTGACTTTACAGCGTTCCCGTCCGTGAAGAGGAGAGCTGCCGTATGGCTGATGTCGTATCTGATCGCTTTCGTGTTTACAACTCCGGAGCCGTACTTCCCGCGGGACTTCATTTCCCAGTTACGAAATGACAGATGGGCCATGGTCAAAAACAAAACACTTAGAAGGACATATGGGCATTACCTTTTTGTATTTTGAAAATATGTAAGGGCTCGTGTTGTTTTGTTGGTGTGCATGATGGGGTGGGACTATGTAACTATTCCGTGTGTGTAAAATTACTCTGTTGTGTACTGTAATAAGCATGTACTAGTCTTCAATAAACAAAAAAAAAAATATGGCAGTGCGGTTAAAGGCGTATGTTTTCCAACCAAGAGGTCAGAGCTGTGATGGTTCGAATCACAGCGCTTCCAAAGTATTTTGCATAAAAAATTAAATTTATTATGTCGATAAGGACCATAATTGCTCTTCTAGGTAATGGAACATCGACCTTATGTGATGAGACAGAGTGACGCTGGTGCTCTCTAGGAACAAACAGCAGAAACAAAGTTGACGGTATCCAAGATGGCGGCCTCCAGCGGAAAATTAAAAAAAATCAATATGGCGGCCGTGACGAAAATTTCATCATTAATGAGTGGGGTGCTCGATTTAAAGATGGCGGATCCAAGATGGCGGATCCAAAATGGCCGCCGGGGTCAATGTCAAGGTTAAAGGTCAAGGTCATCCAAGATGGCCGCCGTGACGTCATGGGAGATGCAGATTCCAAGGCAGCATAAACCGCCACACACCACAGCCTGAAGCCTGTCCCCGGAACCCCTTTTACATACAATAGGGTTTGAGCTTATTGTAGTGCACCGCACCACGGGGCATATTTGCAAGAATGGTGTTCTTTTAACTACGTATTATTTTAATTACTTGTGTAATTGTTGTGTATTGTTAAACAGTGTTACATGAGTATTGTTTTAGCTGTGTAACTAAATATTTTTTGCTTGTATAATGATTTTCATGCTTCAGTTTGACAGGGTAATTATTTGTCACGAATTATTATTTGATTAACTAAATCACACACCGTATTTATAATTATGAGCCCACAAGCGTGTATTTATGTTGAGTCCATCTAAGTATAAGCTAGTTAAAAAGTTTAAACAAATCCCGTGTGTAAAATATTAATTGTTTTATTTTCACTTTGTGGCAATATGTTTATATTGTAAAGCATTACAGTGAGGAAGGTCCGTGCCGTTTAGTTTTCGCGTCGCGGAGCGGCGGATGTGTAACTCATTGTTCATTCATTCAACGCCAGAACATTATCAAAGTCTATGAAGACATTTCGGTATGTCTATGTAGTAGCTTCTTGGCAAAATCTTTTGCACTATAACTCAATGACAAGGTGATATTTGTAGAATAACAAAATCAGCTATAAAAATGCTCGATCACAAATAATCGATACATAATATAAAATAAAATTAAGAACTAATTTGCTATGATAATTCTTAGCTTTGATATTTACTAAAAAAGTTCTTTATGGTTTAAGTATTTCAGCAGTGAGTAATATTTATCGTTAGTTAATCAATATTGATTAATCAATAATTATTGATATCCTGGCCTGTTATTTTGAAACAAATTGATAATAATTACAAAAAGTTAGGAATCTTAAATACTTGAAAAAAAAAATAAAACAATATTCCTGCGTTGTTTTTTTTATTAAATTGTATAAATAGTTTTTCTGAGTAATACTAAGTAATATTATAAATGAGGTTGAGAATTAAATTTATCTCATTTGAGTAATTTTTTAAAAAATGCCTATAAATTGTAGTTAGAATTATTTTCGTGCTATAGTTAGGGTCCTGAAAATCATAATATTACATTTTATTTTGTGAATATTTCAACAGTGAATAATGTTTAATGTTAATTAATCATTATTGATTGATCAATAATTATTGGAATCCTGAGCAGTTATCTTGAAATGAGTAATAGTTTTGTTAGTTCATGTTTATTTCGAATAATTTTCTTCTTTCTTTTTCTCTTCACTGCCGTTTTACCCCTTACAATATACTTACGAGACGAGGCATATGCATATGCATATGCCAAAGAAGTTTCACTTGTATCACATGTATTGAGTTACACGCGCTCTTTTTTTTTAGAATTGACTCTAAAAAGAACATGACTTGGCTAATAAAGTGGTATAAGGTATAGTTCGAAATATTTGCTCAGCCAATAACAATACTCCAAACAAATGAACAAATTATACATAGCCACTCTGGACGGAAACCACTAAATTTTCCGGTCTCTATCGTATCAGCCACCCAAAAGACATTTTTTTTTTAATGTGTAAACATCTTAGCTCTCTGTGAATGACATTTGGAAGAAGTAAGTTCCTGAAGCTGCGAACGGAAATGTGTAACGATGCTGCTGCGTTATCTTTAAAAGATTTGTGCAATGGGAGTGCATGACTTGATGTAAGATTTTGGACATAGGTACGCCATTGCAATGGCGTATGTCCAAAAACTTACATCAAGTGATGCTGCTGCCATCTGTGGCGGATTGCTAAAACCAAAATTCGCAAAGACAAAGGGAAACGTTATAGTATTAACAAGATGGAAATTAATTTTAATGAAATTCTATGTCGAAAATCAGGTCCAAAGACAGGGTTTAGATTTTTTCAAGTTTTTTTCGTTTTTATCGGAAAAGTTTAATTATAGTTTAACCTTTCCTTTGCAAATTGAATGATTCAATACTCGGTGTAGCTTCTCCGGTGACGTATTGCAGTGGCGAGTACGGAATGTTTGTGTAATTCTCGTAAATAAATATAGTTGATAACATTATTTTAGTATATGTATCATGCTCAGCATTATTTTTAAGAATTATATCTAAATTTACGTGTCCGAAATTTCTTAATATAAATGAATTCGTAACTTGAGAGCACATGAATTTGCACATCTCTAGCGAGTAGGTACTGAAAGACTCGCTCACTTTTATTTTTTTAGCCACAAGGGTTATTTTTACTAACGTGGTTCGGAGCCCGCAGCCATATTGGGGCTCTTTTGCCTTATAAGCAGAGACCTGAAAAATTCGCGAATTCATTTCATGTTATGCTAAAATTCAAATAATTATACCTTAGTGCTGCTTCTGCCATTGGTTCACTGTTTAATCTAGAGGAATGAGGGCCAATTAGACACCCTCACTCATAGAAGTGTCGAATCATTGGCCACCCAGTCGAGACGACTCACAAGTCAGCAGCCAATGTACAGGTGGCATTTGCCCGAGTGTGCAAAGGATTTAGGAGTATATCCTGGAGGTCATTGAACCCGCGAATGTTTCCGGTCTCTACTTATAAGATAGCAGAAGACCAAGAATATCTTGGCTGTAGTCCTTAAAGAATTTTTTTGCATCTAAATTAAATGTTTGTTGAGTCCTGCTTCCATAGGAAATGTTTTACGAGAGTAGTGTCTAACAAAAGTTTAAGATCACCGGCTTATTTAAAATAAATTACTTCTAGTTTTATATTTTTTAGTTATTTCATGATTATTTTGTGAATATTGCAGATCATGAGACATCTATCTTTCCTGAAAACATTGCGATACGACTTTTAGATTTTAAAATACAATTTTTTAAATTTTTGATACTTATTATAAAAACCTACATTTTTAAGTATCAAAAATGTTGTGAATACTAGGCCAGTAGTGTAGAAAAGAGGCTCCGGTGCCAGGCTTCAGGCTTGTCGAGCCGCAGCCGATGTCTGCCATCTTGAATTGTGATGTCACTGCGGCCATATTAGATGTCCTTGATCTTGACCTCTGACCTTGACCTTAACCCCGGCGGTCATTTTTGATCCACCCTCTTGGATCCGTCATCTTGGAGCCACCATCTTTAAATCGAGCGCTCACTTATGCTGCACTTTTCGCTACGCACGCCATCTTTGATTTGTGTAACGTCATCTTTGCAATTTTCAATTTTCGTTACGTTCGCCATCTTTGATTATATAAACGTTGCGATTTTCGTTGCGGTCAACATATTGAATTCTACTCTGCTTTTTCCTAGAGAGCGCCAGCATCGCTGTGTCTCATCACATAAGGTCGATGTTCCATTACCTATCAGAGCTGATGTGTTCCTTAACGACGTATTAAATCTAATTTTTTATGCAAAATACATTGGAAGCGCTGTGATTCGAACCATCGCAGCTCTGACCTCTAGGTTGGAAAACAGACGTCTTTGACAGATTGGCCATTGAGACATTTACCAGATTGAGAATTAAATTAGGTATATAAATAGTAACACACATAGCCTATTCGGACTTGTTATTTTGTTAATTTGAAGGAATAATAGCATCACTAGTCCCAGGACAGAACCGCCGTCTTGTTTTCAGTACTCGCTACCAGGAGCGCTAGCTTGTGAACTTCTCATTGTTGAGCAAAGATAGAGTTCTAGTACAAGCCAGAATGTTTGAATTTTTTTTCGTTTTTATTTTTTATTAATTTTTTTTTGTATTTTAATGATATCAAAGAAAACTTGTGGCGGTTTTCTCCGTGTGCTCCTGATTATTCTTGCCAATATTATTATGGTTTTCTCTGTGTGCTCCTGATTATTCTTATCTATATTTTGATGGTTAATCCGTGTGCTTGCGATCATTCCTGCGGTTTCGGTCAAAGGTCAAGGTCACACCCATCCAATATGGTTGCTGTGACGTCGTAATCCAAGATTGTGGACCGTGAGAAATCTGAGAAGCACTAGCAGGAAGGACGAACTTTTTTCTCCTTGGATACTATCGAAGCCAACCTCCCTTTGCGATCGATAGTGAGCGTTCCGCATCCCACATTAATGAAATATATATTATTTACCTGCAAGCAACACGTGGCGCCATCTGATGACGACAGCCGGAACTACTTGCATCAATTTGCTTTGCATTAGATAACTTAACTCTCGCTGATGAAATATTTCAAAAACTCTATTTAAGAAATGGTTCCAATTGGAGAAAACTGACAGTTTGTATCTAACATTAGTCACAGAAGCTACCATGGATCGTGGTTTGTTATCTATAGCTGAATCGGAAGGAAGCCGCTGTAGATACTGTGGCAAGGATTTTGTCATGAGAAGGAATGCTAGACGTCATGAGAAGAATGATTGTGCTAGAAACCCACTACGCAACATGTTAAGCTGTAATCGTTGTAGCAGGTTGTTAACACGAATTGACAGCTTAAAAAGACATGGTAGAACATGTAAAGTCAAGACTACTTACGGCATAGAGGACACCGATGGATCCACTAGACTAAAGAAGAGTGATCTGCATTATGACAATAATTTTCCTTGCCCTGAGCGTGATGGTATTAGCTCACCCGATCATGAGGAAGAACATATATTGAAGGATGCTAATGGCTTCGGGAAGACTGAAACTAATGGAAGTATCAACACCGTGAAAAGTGAGAATACATTCAAGCCTATATTTAGTAGATCCTCCATTCTCTGTAAAAATGATGGACTCCTAAAAAGGAAGCATGAAGACGATGAAGACACTTCGACATCATCGATAGCGAATTAATACGGTAATCTGGGTGAAGAGGATGTCTTCTACAGTGATTGTTACAGTGACTCTGAGGCTGTTGACAAAGGCATAGACTGTGATGAAGCACCTAGAGCTGACAAGATCGAAGAATGTGGCGATGTCCTGAGACCGAAACGATGGAAACGTCGTGCTATAATAAATCTGATAATGCTTATTATGATCACTGGGATGATTGTGATATTAAAAGTATTTATAATAAACAAGCAAGTAAGATGGTGGTAGAAGAGATTGATTACACATCATGGAAAGATCCAAACATATTGGTTGACCGGCTAAGACTTCTACATGGCTCGCTTTGTGCAGGAAACTATCCGTGCATCAAAGAAATATCCTTCATACTCAAAGAACTGAGGAAAGCTGGCTACATACAATAATGGCTTCTTTTACTTGTATTTATGTAATGTTGAGAAGTAATAAAATATTGAAAGTAAAAATTTAATGTTTTTACTTCTTGTATTCTGATTTCCAACTAAGCCTGTGTGTGTTTCCGCTACTGTATGTGTGATCATTACGTTTCCTGTGTGTACGTTCCGTTTCCTGTGTGTACGTTCCGTTTCCTGTGTGTACTGTGTGTACGTTCAGTTTCCTGTGTGCACTGTGTGTACGTTCCGTTTTCTGTGTGCACTGTGTGTACGTTCCGTTTTCTGTGTGTACTGTGTGTACGTTCCATTTCCTGTGTGTACTGTGTGTACGTTCCGTTTCCTGTGTGTACTGTGTGTACGTTTAGTTTCCTGTGTGTACTGTGTGTACGTTCCGTTTCCTGTGTGTACTGTGTGTACGTTCAGTTTCCTGTGTGTACTGTGTGTACGTTCCGTTTCCTGTGTGTACTGTGTGTACGTTCCGTTTCCTGTGTGTACTGTGTGTACGTTTAGTTTCCTGTGTGTACTGTGTGTACGTTCCGTTTCCTGTGTGTACGTTCAGTTTCCTATGTGTACTGTGTGTACGTTACGTTTCCTGTGTGTACGTTCCGTTTCCTGTGTGTACTGTGTGTACGTTCAGTTTCCTGTGTGTACTGTGTGTCCGTTTAGTTTCCTGTGTGTACTGTGTGTCCGTTTAGTTTCCTGTGTGTACTGTGTGTACATTCCGTTTCCTGTGTGTACTGTGTGTACGATCCGTTTCCTGTGTGTACTGTGTGTCCGTTTAGTTTCCTGTGTGTACTGTGTGTACATTCCGTTTCCTGTGTGTACTGTGTGTACGTTCCGTTTCCTGTGTGTACTGTGTAATCATTACATTTATTGCGTGTAAATTGCATGTATTGCGCGTACATTGCGTACATTACGTGTTGAAGCTGATGGAGCTGTTGGAGCACTTGCAGCTAATGGTCAATTGAAGCATAGGAGCAAAATGTAGATGGATCTGATGACGTGAATTGTAGCTCTTGGAACCTGGCGTATATTGGAGAGATCGATATTTTTTTTGATCAAATGATCCTCTTTTTTAATTTGTAGATTTGACTCTAGTATTATTGTAAATGGTTCTTGATTTGACTAGCGTATTATTCCATACGGTGCATGTATATAAGCGAGTCCTAGACAGCAGGACGCTCAGTTTGTTACTGACGTCCGCTGTGTAAGGATCACCTAGTTTGTTTCTTCTGGTGCATAAGTCGTGTCAATTAGCTGTTCTTGAGACCTCGATGGCATCTTAACCGTCTTTAACGTCGAACTCGGAGGTTGTACCATCGTCTACGGGAACCTTGACGACAGCTACGATGGAGAAGGTGCAGATCCCGTTGGCAACGACGGCGTCAACATTGGAGGAGATTTCAACAGATGTGATACCACCAGCAGAAGATAGCTTAATGACTACTGAGCTGGATGTGCAGCGAAACTCGGCGAACGCTGGTTCGCCATCAATGGAGACTTCAATGGATGCCGAATCGACAACAACTAACGAACATCGGTGCTGTTACTGCAACAAGATTTTCTCAAACAACAGCAATGCTCGACGACATGAGAATAGAGAATGTGCCAAGAACCTATATCGTAAAATGTTTGTTTGTGAGAAATGTCATAAGCAGTTTGCCAGAAAAGATAATATGAAAACGCACATGAAGGCATGCAAAGGTCCTGCTGTGCGGCAGAAAGTAAAGGTTTCGTCACAACAACGATGCGTCGATGTGCATAAGAGTATGCCTGGAGATGGTACTGCTGTTGCAACGCCTGTATCTGGATCGGGTCTGAAAGGATCGTCTTCATCACCACGGTATCCTTGCAGCTACTGTGATACGTCGTTCGCATTTTCCCATGATGCACGAAGACATGAGCGGAGCAAATGCACGAAGAATCCATCTCGCATGAAGTTTCGATGTGATGAGTGCCTTAAATGGTTTACTCGAATTGACAGTTTGCGACATCATGCGAAAAAATGTAAAGGTGGAGTCTGTGCTCCTACTGCTGAACTACCTGCCGACATTTCGACTCCTCGCTTTAGATTGGAGACACGAAAGCGTACAAGCAAGAAAACCGATGCCCAGCAACCGATTGTTATGACGTCTGAACATGGAACTAAACCTAAGACTGTGTTCGGAGCATTACAAGTGAACGATAATGGCTTCTACTTGGCGCAGTCTGCATTTCGTGGAACGTTGAAAGACTACTATTATCTAAATACGTTCGGTGAGTCAAAGGACATTTGTAATTTTCTTGATGATATCAGACAGAAGATAATCAATCAGCTTACTGATGATGTAGCAACAAACGGACCTTTGAAATATAACTTGTGGTTGGACTGTATATATGGAAAGCCATATCCGTTCGATGACAAAGTGAAGAAGTGTGCATTCAAGACATCGGCTGCAGTAATTTACAGTTCTAACGATGTGAAGCAAACTGTTAAATACGGTATCCAGAAACTCTGCCAGGAAGAGGTGGACTATGTCTGTAAAGGTTCTGGCTGGACTCTGTCTAGTATAAACCGATTGGAGCTAAGAATTAGTCATTTCACACCGCTGCGGAACTAAATGATTATAAGATTGCTGGCTTTCGTAAGTGATCCTGTAGTAGAATATATGTTATGTAATAAATATTATGTTTGTGAAAGAACTTGTGTTGTTTTTGTTTTTTTCTCGATCCTGTCACTATTATGTTAAATTGTTATTTTTTTTTCATCGTCCAGAATCGTACCAAGGACCTAAGTCGATCTAATTAATCAGTACATTGATTGGAAATTTATTTAATGATTTCTGAACTTTTTCCCGAATCTCTAGCATTAAAATTATGAATTACCAATATGTTGGTGTTGATGGCTTATAGGATGATGATGACAGTAGAGGTTTTAATGTCTCTTTAAGAATGTTGAACATGGAATAATGAAATTATTATTTTTTTACATCAAATTAAACATTATTGCATCGATCGGGTATCGAACCAAGGACTGGAACTGATCGAATCAATCTGTAAATTAATGAGTGATTTATTTAATGAATTTTGGAATTTTTCCCGAATTTCTAGCTAAATAATTACACGATTCCAAGATGGCGGCCAAATGACAAGATGGCGGGTGACACAGCAATAATAAATGATTACTGCACTCTAGCGGATAAGAATTAAACTAACATGGCGTCAGCGCACTCTCGCCGACGATAACAAGATGATGATGGCTACCAGCAGACGAAGACAAGATGGCGGACATGACATCATACTAGTTGACCTTGTTATTGGTGGTGGTAGGTTAGTCTGTAGGTGACTTCCGTGGTGGAAGGATCGGTCGTCATTTTTATTTTTTTTTCGCCCTCACCGGGTTCGAACCGAGGACTCCGAGTTCCGTGTCGTTAACGTATGTTTTTTAAATATTTTTTATTAAAATTTTATTAATTGAATTTTTTTATAAATTTTAAAAATTTTTCTATTTCATTAAAATTGGATACTAATTTTAAAGATGGCGGGCGTAACGGAAACTGCAGCGGTGACGTCATAATCCTATAAATGGCTTAACGTTGGCTTGAGTTAAGGATGCTTAAGCCAGTTTTAGGAATTTTCAGCCGCTGGGATTTTTAAGGATTAAAACGCGAAATTTTCCCTCGAAACGGGAATTTTTCCCTCGGAAACGGGAAATTTTTTCTTAAAACGGGAAAATTTGAGTCTTTTTGAGTCAATTTTGAGGAATTTTGAGGAATTTTTGCCGTCGTGACGTCACAAATCCAAGATGGCGGACACCGACACCACCACCACAGCCTGAAGCCTGATCCAGTAGCCCCATTTACATACTACTAATTTAAAACAAAAAATTATTTTCAAATTAATAAATACGTCAATCTTTGGCTGAATAATTTAACTGATGAGATTTCGGTAATATTCAAGTAAGGTTTTATATAATGAATATAATTTTTATACCTACTTTTACTTTCCTCTTTTGCATTTTATTTATAGAATATTTTGAAACAATGTTATACTTTATTTTATTGCTCTTTTTAAAATTAAATTTTATAAATATTTATGTCAAATTTCGTAAGATATTTTTATTTATTTATCAATTGTTAAGATTTTTAATATGTTTAAAATAGTAAACATACCGCTAATTGTTTAAAGTGGCTATATTCACAAACACACAAGCTTGCTTTTATGAAGGCTACATTTTCCTGTTTAATTAACTGAATTGTAATCAATGTGTAAAAAATGAGATAAATAAATAAAAATATAATAATCTTAATTTAGTCCATAAATCGTATAGAGGTTTTCCACTTATTTTGTCGTGATAAACCTGCAGCCGAAGATTGTCGGTTGAATTCAGACTCACTCTCATGTAGATGCAGAGCAGTAGAGTCTAACCCGAAGCGAACAAAATCCGCGAATTAATTGCGAATTATCTTATTACTCACTGCACCCTTTGAGTGGGTAGTTTCCTCAAATGATTTGTAGGAATAAAACGGTTTAGTTTTAATACGCCATTTATAAATCAAATCCAAAGTTATAACACCCTACGCAATATATACCTACGGTTTCTTGGCACTATACAACTTAAGTGTTCTGCCCTGACGTTTATTGTACCGCACTTGAAAAAAGATTAAAAAAAAGTGTAACGCAGTAGATGGGACCTCGTTAATGTGCTATTTTCGTTCAAAATTTATTTAGCGCTATATGGTGGCCCAAACCCCTCAAATTAATTTTTATTAATAGCTGAGTTTTTGTGCTCATATGTTTCACTTAACTGTCTTAAGGGCAAGCTGTGAGGATGTCTTAAAGGTCGACACCAAAAACATTAACATTCTAACTGGTTGTTTTTGATATCATTACGAGCATTGTAGCCATTTTACAAAAAAAAAAAAAAAAGTTGTATTGTAAAATAAAAAAATTGGTTGTCTGTAAAGTCGGTTTACGTACGATAGTTTAACGTGACAACGTCATAACAAAACATTGATGAAATGATTGCATACTTCTATGAATAAAATTGAATCATTTTTATTGAATTATCACTATTTTGTATGGATACAAAGAAGGAGCCAATGAAATCTACAATTTAATTTATAAATTTACTTTTATTTACACTCATTAATTCAAATATGTTTATTACTTTAACAAAGATATTATTTTAACTAGGTATAACTTTTATACATGTTTGCTATTTAACTTCTTCCAATCTGTGTTATTCTGTTAAGGATAGGACGATGATAGGAAAAGTAGGAAACGAATGGGAGTGTTTCAAGTTTAATGTGCCTCGAAAAAGTCAAATCGATGGTTGTTCCAACCGAGTGGAAGAGAGATAGATGCGGCGCAAGCGTACAATGAGCGTAACGGGACACAGCGTAACGGGACAATGTGCGTTACGGGACACAGCGTAGCGGGACAATGTGCGTTACGGGACACTTTTTCGTGCGTGCAGCTGGCGTTCATCAATTTACTAAACGTCGTCACGTCAAAATAAAATAGTTGTATTATTGTCGTAATATGGTTTTAGTAAGAACAGTAGACCTTTTCTTTACTTCAGATTTTTCCGCTGCAAGTTATAACATTTAATTATATAATTTAAATTTTACTTTAATTCTTTACCGTATCAATATAATGAATGCTGCTACGAAGTCTACAGTCGTTTACATTTGCCCCTAAGGACCTATGATTTTATGTGTAGGCTCTTTTAATCCTTAAGGTATTATTTATATTACATTCCATTATTTCTCATAGAAGTTACTACTTATATCTCGTACAAATTGTACAAACAAACATTTCATTTTATATCGATGACAAATTAATTTTCTTGAGATGTAAACTTAAACAACTCTAAACGCGTAGATTTTTTTGTATACTTCATAAACTAAGTAGCGTATCTTATTATACTGAAGTATTGTCGTCTTATTTGGAGTTGTGTGGTACGCTTTATCTAAATTAACTGAAATGTGGGGATGTGGTGGCTGTACGAACTGATAATCACTTTTATTGACTAAGTCGCACTTGATAGAAGAATGAATAAATAAATTAGGGGTTAAAGTATCAGATACTATGTTAATTGTTAAGATCGCACTTACTCTAATTTATGAGCGAATAAAAGCGTAAGTCATTAGCTCACCCTCCCAATTTTTTTATTTTATTTTGAACTGAAATTAATATTCCACATTTTAGAGTAGATTAAAACCAAAATCATGGATTGGGAGTAGCTATGTTTTTAAATATTGTAATATTTATTCTTATTATTGCTTTGAATGTTGTTTCATCTCAAGCATAAATGTTTTCACACTTGATCCCCAGTTAACTGTTTATTTACCTACTGTGTAGTTTATTTTGTGTTTGAGTATTGTAATTGACTTATTTATTATTCCTTATAGTCACATAACCGTTAGATTATTCCCTTTTAGTTATATTATAATTGTGTTTAAATTTGAGATCATTTGCTTCGATTATAAGCTAATAAATAATGCAATCAGCGAAAATCTATAGCCTACGGATGTCAATGTCTCCGAACGTGGTAATTAGTGAAGCCTTTATTTATGCTCTTGAAGACAGAAAAAAAGAGCATGTCGTTGTACTTTGCTGCTTAAAAATATAACTTGGGTGGAAATTTCAAAAAGGTTTGGTCGTATTCAGGAAGATTCAATAACGTAGTTTTTCCTTCCGTTCATTTCAAGCCATTTCACAGATAGCGGTTGTGAAAACTTTGATTCCAGGTGGGAACAACTCAACTATAAATTTGCCTTATCAGGAAAAGTACCCCTACCGCTTCACCGCTGCTACCCGTATAGTTTTGTATCTTCATGGTGGCGAAGCTATTAGTGAAAGGCCCAGTCTCACACTTAACGCCATAGGTAGATACCTGCAAAATTCGCGGTTTCGATGGCCTTCAGGATAGACTGCACATACACTCGGGCAAATAACGCAAGTTCATTGGCTGCCGACTTGTAAGTCGTCTCAGCTGGTTTTTCTGTGATTCAATCCTTCTTTGATTGATGGTTTATAACTGGTTGAGATTCGTCCAGACGAAAAGTAAGCCAATATCAAATTATCTAAGAGGTATATGTGTTTGAATTCTAGCCTATCACCGAAAGAATCCGCGAATTTTGCAGGTCTCGGGTCATAGGTAATTAGGCTACTCTATAATCAAGGTGAGGTTGTTCTCCCCCCCCCCTTCTCTTTGTAAAAACGTTACATTATTCGAAAATAAATAATGGTAAAAAATTATTACATTACATTTATACCATTTTAAAACCCATTCAAAAACACAAACAGAGAGAGAAGCGTTCATTCAATAAGGGCGTGAATTGATTGAACCACATCACAACCACTGGTGAGGAAAATAAATAAACGAAATGTTTAATTAACAGAATATAGACTAGTGACGAAAGTGTGGGTGGCTCTTGCTCCCTAATAATCGCCGTTACTTTCTCTTTACAGTTAGGACTTTTAGCCTTTTGTTTTACTTAAAAACTATTATGAACTCGGTGAATTGGATTTATTTTATAATGCACCGTTTTTCACTGTAGAAATTCTTAAAAAAAAGGTGGTTGTTTGTAAAGTCAGTTTACGAACGATAATTTTACGTGATAACGTCATAAAAAACATTGATGAAAAATGTCTTCCTTTTTTAACTTTCAAATATTATTTACAGTTTTTGGAAATTTAATTAAAATAATAATTTATTTAAATAGAATCACGAACAATTAGTTAAAAAGCCCGCGTTAACCTGTTTGATATTATAGAATATTTTCTCGCACGGTGGTTGCCGGTTATTGCACGTTCGGCTCAGGCGGAACGTGACAATTTTTCGTGCGTGCAGCCAGCGTTTATGGATTTATAAGACGTTAGCACGTCAAAATTAACTCTTAGCCCAATTATTTTCTCTTATGAACTTAGAAACTTGACAGTGTTAAGTAGCACTGGACTTAAAACTGTATTTGATGTGTATTGACTGTATTTAATGTGTTTGTGTACTATTGTCAAAACTGGACAGTGTCAGCGTATTAATAAGTACATGTATTATTTTGGTTTTTGAATATAAAATGGGTTTATTGTATTAAGGTTTTTTTTTTTGGGTATTTGATATGACCTATGCAATGATGTGAGTCCTAAATAAACAAATAAATAAAATTAAAGTCAGATATTCTGGTAACTATTCTCCACAGAATTCATTTGTGAAAAGAACTTTAAAAATAAACTAACTCTCTGTGTTCTATATGCTCACAATCACAATGGATACCTCAGTCAGCAAGGTATGGTGATCAGAGATCATGGAACATGGATGTCGTCATGACAGTAACGAACACATGCACTCCATTACAAATAACCTGAGCAATCGGATTAAATTGATGTTCGTTGTCTCTGTCTACAGCGACGATAAAAAATAGTAAGGTTACAATTTAGTTCTACAATGTAGAACGAAACGCTACCACTTCAATGCTGCTGAACTTCTAAAGCCAAGATAGGTTGTATACACTTTAGAGTTCACGACGTATACTAGAAGAACATTACCATTTCTAACGTATCAACTAAAAAAAAATGTGGAGTATAAGTTAAGTACCTACTTCAATTCAATACATCTTTTTGGACATATGCCATTGCAGTTTCGCACTGTTTGTCATGGAACAAACTCAATAATGCAAAATAAGAAATAAATATGAAAACATAAACCCATAGAGAAAAAGCCTAAATCAGCTCATGTCGAACAGATGGATACAACATTGAACCTAAAAAGGTAATATGGACGACGACGGTACACACTAATACATTCAAACTTAAATATCAGACAGCATAAAAAAAAAAATGTGGTAGGAATTTAGTCATTAAAATAAACAGCATAGACGAACAGTAGTTACTGTTTGATCATAGGTTTTGACCGGAAAAATTCGCGTGTTCAATGACCTGTAGGATGAACTCCATAGTTCTACGTACACTCGGAAAAATGTCACCCACTCATTGGCTGCTGTCTTGCGAGACGTCCCAACGTAGCAGCATGTGATTCGATAAAGCTTTGGTTGGAAGTTTCTCATTGGCCCAGTGTCATCCAGGTGAGTTGTGAGCTAATAGCAGGAGCAGCACTGAGGTATAGCTATTTGTATTGTAGCCTATCGTGAAATGAATTCGTGAATTTTTCTGGTCTCTAATCATAGGAAACCTACTTTGTTCGTCGGTACTTTGGTTGTGTTGTCCATAATACCTGTTTATAGGTTCAATGTTGGGGTCCATCTGTTCGACATCATCTGATTTATGATTGTTCTCTGTGGATTTATATTTTAGTTAGTATTTCTTACTTTGCAATCTTAAGTTTTTTTCCATGGTAAACAGTGCGAAATTGCAATGAAGTATGTCCACAAAAATTGTATCTAATCAATGTTCCCCATTGCACGAATCATTCAAAGAACGCAAGAGTACTCCGATCATAATCTGAAATTTTTGGATTATGGCTTACATATCTCTTTCGGTTATTTAGGTGTTAATATATAAGGTTTTTAACCAAAAATGTTTTACGGTTTTGAAGGAAAAAATAAACCCTTTTGGAATAGCCTACAGGCGTAGGTATATTTCGAAGTTACCTTTTTATTTGTAAGTATTTTGGAAACTTGTATATACTTCTGGAACATTTTAAGAAAATTATGTACAAAACATATAAATATTCTCCAATACTACAAAATAATCGATTAAATATTTGCTCATTTTCCATGGAGCGAAAATGCTACAAATATTTAACTCAGTGTATCCAGCGTTGAATAGTTTTAGAACGCAGCATTGAATAGCTTAGAACTAATTTCATATGATATGCCGTCTAAGGTAATTGTTTGATTTTTTTTACATTCAAATACTATTTTTCATTCCTTGCACTAATAACGTTTTCGTATAAAATTTGGTTTTGCACTAAGGTTTAAAATAATATTATAATCGTTTGGATAAATTCAAACAAATTTGATTGTAAGAAAGTCTCGAATTTTTTTAAAATTTCAACCCATGCTTTTACGCTAATAATACATGTCATCAAAAATTGTTTCAGCCAAAGTTTTAGTTGAAGTTGAAAATTCATACAATAAATGATAACGTATATGATAGTATATCTATAAAAAAGTATTGATTATTTTTTTTTCTTTCAAACCTTGTTATTTCAACCCCTTGCAGTAATATTTGGGTAACAGAATAATTTATTTAACAATAGTTTTAGTCAATATTTAGACAGTTAAACAAAAATAAGAATGGATTCGATAGTGTGCCAGGTAGGAAAATTTTATATATATTCTCATTCCAACCCTAGGTTTTATCGATAATGGTTGCAATAAAATAATAATGGTATGTATTATAAAAAATTTTCTCAGACAAACGTTTTAGACAAAAATTATATTTACAAACAATTAGAACGGATTTGATAGTGTGCCTACTAAGGGAGTTACGAACTTTTTGTTGTACAAACCCTGTTTATTCCACCCCTTGCAGTCATTGTAGTTCGTATAAAAATTATTTCAGACAAAATTTGTAGTTAATAATTCAAGGTTTTACAATAAATTATAACCAATTTTATAGTTAACGTGATACGGAAATTATGAATTTTTTAATAATCTAACCTTGTTATTTTTCAACTCCTTGCAGCTACGGCTCATTATATCAAACATTATTTCATATAAAAGTTTTATACGATCTTTAAATGATTCATGCAATGGGAAATTTTCATTTACTGCAGTTTGTTTGTGCCTAATGACAGGAAGAGTCGCAACTGTTCTCATTGGAAATCTTCTGTGTTCGTCAGTGCTATCGTCGTTGTGTTGTTCTTATTAATTGTTCATCTTTATCACTGTGTTTTATGTTTGCTGCGTTGTACGGGTTTGTTATCTTCCTTCATTTAATCTGTCTCGTCGTTTTTAGCCCACTGTATTCGTCTATGTTTATGAGCATTATTTGTTACATGACTCAGTTCCTTCAACGAAATTCTTGTGCTGTGTGATATTTATATGTTCAACACTCTTTGTCCGTGCTGTATCGCTGTGTTGTTTATAATACTTATAGTGTGATCGTTGGTTCCATTTGTCCGACATCAGCTGATTCAGTCTTGTTTTCTGTATTGTTTTATCTTCATATTTTAATTTTTTATTTTTTATTTTTTCCATGACAAACAGTGCAAAACTGCAATGGCGTATTTCCAAAAACTGCTTATAATCAAAACTTTTAAATAAAAACTTAAAGATTTACAAACAATTTGAACGGATTCGATTTGTATCCTTACTAAGGGAGTTATAATTTTCTTGTTTTTCCACCCCTTACTGTTATGGTTGTTCGTATAAAAATTATTTCAGAAGAAAGTTTTACATAATATTTAAACGGTTTTCAAACAAATAAAACGGTTTTAATAGTGTGCATATTAAGGGAGTTAATTTTTTTTTCAACTCCTGTTTTTTCCACCCCGTACAGTAATAGATGATAATATAAAGAATAATTTCCAACGAAAGTTGTAGATAATATTTTTAGGTTTTACAATAAAAAGTAATGGATAAAATAGTGTAAAAGGTACGGATTTATTGCATTTGTGAAATATCCACCCCTTTTTTTAAACCCCTTGCAGCAATGGGTTCTCTTGTCAAATATGGTTTCAGGCAAAAATTTTAAATAAAAATTATAATATTTACAAACAATCCAAGCGGATTTGATAGTGTACTTATTAAGGTAGTTATGTTTTGTTTAACTCTACCCAATATTTTTTAAAACCCTTGCAGAAAAGTTAATCTAACAAAAATAGTTTCAGACAAAAGTTATGGATAAAAATTGTAAGATTAATACATAATTTTTACGAATCCGATTTTGTGCCTACGAAGCAAGTTATGATATATTTGTTGTCCTCCAATCCTTGTTTTTTTATCCCCTAGAAAACCTTTTTCAGACTAACTATTTTGGTATTACTCCCAAGAGCTATAATACGTTCAAACGGATGTGATATTTTACATATTACATATAGCAGTTACAGCGATTATTCTGTTTTTACAAAAAAACGTTCTCCATTTCTAACCCTTTTGTCGGATATTGCCCATTAAAGAATTCGACCGAGATTTTGAACTACTAGATTTTATGTATCAGTTTGGAAGTGATTTTTTAAAAAAAATTGCGACTCTTAATCGTGTTCACAAAACTGTGATTATATATATATATATAAACTTTTGAGTTAACGATGGTTTTGGTGCTTTGTACCATGAAACGATGAACTGTACAAAAAGTGTCCGATAGTCGCACCATGGTAACGGCTTCAATAGGTAGCATTTCTTTGAAATCTTTTAAAATATAAGGATGGCTACGTATAAGGCTGAATTATATATTTTTTTATATTCATAATGGGAATGAGATCAGAAGATTTAAGGAAAAAAAATGGTTGTCTGTAAATACGGACCATAGTTTAACGTGACGTCATAACAAAACATTGATGAAATGATTGCATACTTTTATAAATAAAATTGAATCATTTTTATTGAATTATCACTATTTTGTATGGATAAATAGAAGGAGTGAAATGAAATCTACAATTCAATTGATAAATTTACTTTCATTTCCACTCATTAATTCAAATATGTTTATTACTTTAACGAAGAGATTATTTTAACTATAACTTTTATACATGTTTGCTATTTAACTTCTTCCAATCTGTGTTATTCTGTTAAGGATAGGACGATGATAGGAAAAGTAGGAAACGAATGGGAGTGTTTCAAGTTTAATGTGCCTCGAAAAAGTCAAATCGATGGTTGTTCCAATCGAGTGGAAGAGAGATAGATGCGGCGCAAGCGTACAATGAGCGTAACGGGACACAGAGTAACGGGACAATGTGCGTAACGGGCCTTTTTTCCGTGCGTGCAGCCGGCGTTCATCGATTTATTAGACGTTGTCACGTCAAAAAATTCACATTTACTGGAAATCACCATTTACAGCTGGGCAGCACTGTTGGCAACCTCACTTACATTTTGCAGCCGCTTGCCCATCTCGCCTCTTTTGTCACTAATCTTCCGTGCCAAATTGAAGCGTTCGGATAAAAAAAAAAAACCATTAGGTTAGGTCTCAGTCGCCCAGGCCAGGGTTCGGCAGACCGCGGTGATGTGGCTCTTTTCATGGGACTTCACGTCTCTGCAGCTCATTGAGAAAGCTTTTTTTTTTCACAGGCGAGAGAGCCAATCGCTCGATCGTGCATATTCGTTTTTTTTTGTTCTTTGTAAATAAATATGGTCGTGTTGATGAAAGGAAAGACCATAAACAAGGAAACGGTATTTATTTGTAAGCGCTGGATAGCTACCTATTAAAAAGTTATTTGCTAAGCAACCATAAAATGATTTTACAGTATTTTTAATGTAGCTATACCTACTTACCTAATATAACCAACCATCCACAATGTTTTAAAGTATTTATAATGTAGCTAACCTATCATATGCTTCTTTTGACTGAAAAGAACCAGATACCGTTTTATCTTCATTTACTGAATAATTCTTTAAATTACTTCTTGCTAATTTTAAGAATGACATCTTATAAGTTAAACCCGCAGATTTGGAGAATAAATGCCCGCAAATTTTTTCCCCTCAAAAAAATACACCTGTTGTGGTACGGAAAAAAAAGCGAGCATGAACTTCGGGGAACTTCGAGTGTGGCTCTCTCGTCTGTGAAATGAAGGCTTCCCATGCAGCTCACTGTGTTGCCAAAGTACAAAAACAAAAGCCGAACGAAATCAAACGGCACAATCACAACCATGTCCTCAACCTGCGGCTCGCAACTGACCATCGGCTTCCCCCACCCCCTTCCCATGTTTCCTCCTCCTCCTCCTCCATTCCACGCACACGCACAGCTGCCTTTTTTATTTCAATAAATAATTAAGTTTTTCTTGTTTTATCAGTAGAGCTCTACTAATGACTGCCATTTTTTTTACATTTACGTGTTTATTTACCTAAGTGGCCTTTATTTTTAAGTCTCTACGCTTGAATGTTGTGAATAATGACTGTTGAGAATAAAATATTTTGATTTTTTCTGTTTTTTTTTTTTTTTTTGAAATTTTTTAATTGTCTTAAATTTCCATGAAGATGCAGAGAAAATAAATGTCGCGGCTCTATGAAAAAATCGGAGAACCTGTTTAGCTAATATTTAACTCATCTCACTCGAATGTATACCGACCACTGGCCTAGGCCCAAGTTGGATATTTCATTTCCTTATGATTACCAATATTTTAGGACTTTTCGTGTAAATTTATTCTTACACCTCTCTTGCAGTTAATGTTTTTTTCTCCTCTAATTTTGTCGTATGTTTTCTGAATGTTAAATGATAGCAATAAAAATTCAGTATCATGGACACAGCTCGGAAATAATTTTTAGTAAATATTTGGTGATAGTATTTGCGATCGAACAACATGTGCAAGGGAGGTATTGGAATAAACCAATAAAAGAATCCGACAAATAATTTTAATGGCAATAAAATGAAATAACCCACACGCGGTGTTCAAAGCTTCAAAAAAGAGACCACTCGATTCGAAAAAACTGCTCAAGATATCCGGGAGGGTCTGTTCAAGAAAAGCACTTAGAAATTAGCTGAGGGCAGTCGAACAGTTCAGTATCCGTATTTCTTTTTTTAAAAAAAAAATGTATTTTTAAGAGAGTGGAAATGGTTAAAACGCGTGTTTTTTCGAATAATTTTTAGGCATGAATCATTCTGTTCGGATTCTTGAATATTTTTAAGAGAGTGGAAATGGTTAAAACGCGTGTTTTTTCGAATAATTTTTAGGCATGAATCATTCTGTTCGGATTCTTGAAAACACTCAAGGTACTTGCATTACACCTTAAACTTCATTTCTCGGCAATATAACGTTACGGTCATCGCTCAAATTTCACAGTTGTCCTGTACACGACGAGAAGACTGCGCGCCAGTCCAGAGGAGACACCGCGCTAGAAGCACCAGCGAGCTTCGCGCTTATCATCCCGCCTCGCCAGTACTGATTAGGAGACCCCCTCAAAGATCACTTGCCTTTCTGAGGGGATGAGACCCTTGAAGTCACCAACACTACACTGCTAGAAATGTCAGAATATTTACGGTTTTTTCAGCTAAGAAATTAACTCAAATAAACAAAGAGTTCTTATTAATTCAAATCGCTGAGTCTTCGTAGAAGCTACGCCACAATGTCGACTTCAGTGTTGTATGTTTCCGTTATAAACGAAAGTAAGCACACCATTGGACAAAATAAGAGTGTTCTTGTTGTAGACTACGGAATATTTCAAAATGTTTTATTAATATATTAAGAATATTCTTTTGGATTCATGTTCAAAGTAAGTGATCTCAGTGTCAGTACGTTAAAGAATATAGCCGTAAATTTACGAATATCCCTGGATAAGTTTTTAACCAGCATTCTTCAAAAATTTAAGGTAAAATTTTTTAACAGTGTGTGAATTTAAAACAGCGTAAAAATACGGCCATAATGTGGATGCGACGTAACATGCTAAATGATACTGCAATGGTTCGCAGTTACCTATTCGCGGCGTAGAGGTGAGAGGGCAACATAGTAGACAGTCTTGGACCTGCGTTAAGGAAATTTTAACCGTGAGTGAAAAATTCCCTACCGTGGCTGGGAAGCGAAGCAGGTAGGGGAGACCGGGGATGGTTGTAACACGAGGTAGGTGTCTCTACATCAAGCGACGTGCCTGTTCATGCGTCAGTTTATACGAGACTGTCAACGCCCTACGCCGGAGAATACGTTCGCCACATCAAATTATTTGATTTTTTTAAAGGTAAGTAAATTACATCCTTCATCGAACTTACGTTCCCATCTCTTGTGTAATGCAGCAATGATGATGTTTAAAATACGTTGTCGGATAACGTAATTGTGCTTTACAAATACCTGGCTCTATCTTCCAAATGTTTTGAAAAGTTCTGTTCACACAGGGTTTTTTCGGTAATGGTGTCGTGTGGGGCAGGTTGTAACAATAAATTATCTTTGTTACAACCTACCCCGGCCCCTCTGGTGTAACAATCCAACACACATGATGTTGTTTTTTCGTTGTTTAAAGTTATTTTTAATACATTTTAGTGAATGTTTATTTTCAAACAGCATTTTGGAAATAAATGTGTGGGAATAAATCAGTTATATTCTATGTTTAAAATGTTTGAATGATTTTTTATGTATTTGTAGATGAGAATTCCCAAGAGTAAAACTGATCGCGGCAAGGCCACGATTTAAACACTTACACAGGCTGCCCAAGCTAATGTGTCTTTGTTGCCTAATCCAGAGATGGACACTTCAGTTGACGGGTATTCTAGGCCAATGGCCACTTCACCTAGGTCTACTTCAGTTATTGTGTCTTCTTTGCCGTCAACACTAGTAAAGCAGTCTACATCATCTGGTTCTGAAGTGATAACATCAAAACGTAAATTTTCTCCTGAAATAACGCTACCATTTCCTAAATCGGGAACAAGGAAAACAACAAGGAAGAGGATTGAGCGTAAGAGTGCTGTGTTAACAGATACTCCTGAGAAGCAAGCTGTCGAAAATTAATACAAGAAAAGAAAAAATTCTAAGAACGAACACATAAGAAAGAAGAAGAAAGTTACTGCAAGAGCACACTTGAAAAAAAGAATAACGAAGTATATTCAAATAACTTCATCTGAAGAGGAAGATTATGACGAAGCTTGTTTGGGTTTAGTCTGCATAGAACCATTTTCAAAAAGCAAACCTTGGGAGGAGTGGGTACAATGTTTGGACTGCAAGCAATGGGCTCATTTTCAATGTGCGAAGTCCAAGCGGTATATATGTCTCAACTGCATGTCAGATGGAATATCCGAGTAAGAAGTGCCTAGTAAAATTTTTGCAGAAGCATTATTATTTAATTTTTTTCTTTGTTTTCATTGTAATATTTTATTTAGCTATATTTGTATTTTCTTTGATTTATTTAAAGTGAAATCCCATGAGTTTACAATTGAAATATACCTTGTGTATTATTAATATATGCATTAGACAGAGAGAGTTTTTTTCTGACGAATTATGTAAATATTAAAATTCTGTTTTATAGGGTAGGCCTAAATTTTGAAATGTTTTTGTTAAATACGGATTTTTTAAAAGTATTTTAAGCAAATATTTCCTTGATGTATGTTTTGAACATTATCCTTTTGTTTAGATACTATCCATGTTACTTTTTATGTAGTCTACAGCCTTTATTGATTAAAATTCATTGTCTTAATGTGCTGTTACAACCAACCTCAAGTACTGTTACAATCAACCCCGCCGTGGGGATGGTTGTAACATTCTGCCTCCACATAGTTTTCACAAATTTTTGTAAGTTGTATCACTTAAGGTATTTTTTATCTGCTATCAATCGTAAATAAAATTACCGGCTTTCTATTTCCATGACTTGTTTGACTAAAACTCAAAAAACTTTAAAGTTATTTGTCATCAAAGTTGAAATGATACAACCATCCCCGGTCTCCCCTACCAGATAGAAGCTCTAACCACCGAGCAACAGTTCGGACCAATTAGCCAAACGAGACTGCAAATCTGTTGAATCAAAATCAGCGCAGTGACACAGATTATTAAAGTGACTGGGCATTATTTCCTTTTTTTCAGCGGCAAATGCATTTCGTTGTAAAAGGGGGGGGGGGGGAGATAGATGCGAAATATCCTTTTGCAAAGTTGGGCAAAAAATTGCAAAATATCAATGAAGGCAGTATGAAATAGCCTTAAGGCTACTTCTATAGTATCACATGTAAGTGGGTTAGTGCAAATAGTAATGTAATAATTTTTAATAAACATGTTCAATTTTTTTTATTTATTTATTTTTGAAAGGCCCTCTCTCACAAAAAAATATATAATTTGCCACTCAACGAAAAACATTCCTGTATCCGCCACTGAGTGACTTAACAATCATTTTCAATAAATTTGGAGTGTAACGAAGTGCTTCAGTGTAGATTCTCTTTCACACAGAAGCCTAAAAGAAACTTCACACAGGAAAAGAAAGAAGAGTTTATTGACCTACCATAAATGTTGTCGTCGCTAATAGGGCTCCTCCCCTGGACGAAACAAAATTAGTTTGCTGTGAACAAAAGATAGTTGGCAGTGTTCAACATCTAGCTGAACGAATACTTGTAATGCGCAGGAACATGGTGCGACGTCACATGAGGCACGGAGTCAGATGGCCTGGTCAGGTCCGAGATACAACTATTTGCAACAAGTCATCTTCGTAAATATAGGGTAAACAATATTTTTACAGTGTACGTGTTATTTCCAAGGACCAATATATCTATCTGTGTGTGGTCAAAATGAAATAGAAATGTGAGCCAGTGTTTCATTACTCGCCAGTCATGTGTAAACATTAACCTCGCTAACGAGCAAATTCATGTGTTCTCATGCTGTTAATTTGGCAAATAAACTTTGTAAAATGAAACTCGGACACGAAATTTATCATAGAATCCTTCAAAATAATTCCGGGTGTCATGAATATACTAATAACACAATTTCTGGACGCGAATTACACAGGTACTTTCTGCATCTACCGCTAGAATTCGCTGCCTGAATCGTAAACGTTACTTACTACAATCACCCGCATATGGCACCACGAAACAAACTGAAATTTTAAACTATTAGCAATGACTCTAATAAAACCCCGTGTTTAGACCTCATTTTCAAAAATAAATTTATTTAAAATATTGTCCCTCTTGTTAAAATACACCAAAAAGATAATACTGTAAAGTTTCAATACACTTTAAAAGTTAAATTTCCATGGCATTACTCAGATATTACCCTGAATCATTTAAAAACATATATTATAACATTAAACATATGTTTGTATATTGGTTTTTGCTTAAACGATTGAAATCAGACTGTAAATATTTACTTACTACATACCAAACTCATTCAGCTGATGCAACATTATAAAATAATATTATATTAATATTTTATTAATAAAAAAAGTTTTCTAGTGACGAGATTTGAACCACGGCTCTTAAAGATAACAAGTTCGCGCTCTTCTGCTGTGCCTATAGGCCTCTCGTTAATTTAGAAGGTCAATATTTAGAGTAAGCATTGCAATGCGATGTTTATTTAAAAAATTTTAGACTTGGTTAATGTTGCTACACGGGGGTCAGCCATTTTGGTTAACCGAAATTACTCCTACCAAGTGCAGTATTCCGAGAGCTGAGATGTTTACACATCAGAGGGACGAAGTTACCGTGGTCCGACGTCTGGACGCCGTACTGGTAGGCGTACGCCTCGGCCACGGACGTCGGCGGCGGCGTCATCTGCTGGTGGTGCTCGGGCTGCGGGCTGAGCGGCGGCGCCTTCATGTAGCCGCCGGCGCCGTCGCCGAAGGCCGCCGCCCAGGCGTCGCGCTCTGCGCACTGCTGCTGGTACACGCCGTAGTCGTAGCCCGCCGCCGCCATGTAGTGGTGCCCCACGGAGCCGGCCGGCGCCTGCTGCTGCTGCTGCTGCTGCGGCACCCCGTACGAGCAGGCGGACTGGTGCTGCTGGTACTCCTGCGGGGGCGGCGGCAAGGGCTCGTAGTGGCCGGCCTGGGGCACGCCCGTGAAGTAGCCCGCCGCCGCCGGGTGGTAGGACGGCTTCAGCGCCTGGCACTTGCGCCGGAAGCCGCGCGGCCGCCGCCGGAACGAGCCCTCCTCGAACATGAACTCCGAGGCGGGGTCGATGGTCCAGTAGTGGCCCTTGCCGGGCCGCCCCAGCCCCTTGGGCAGCTTGATGAAGCACTCGTTGAGCGAGAGGTTGTGCCGCACGGAGTTCTTCCAGCCCTGGTAGGAGCCGCGGAAGAAGGGGAACCGCTGCTGCAGGAAGGCGTATATCTCACTGAGGGTGAGCCGCTTGGCCGGCGAGCTCTGGATGGCCATCACGATCAGGGCGATGTAGGAGTAGGGGGGCTTCTCCTGGCGGCGCGCGCCCGGGTTGCCCTTCTTGGAGGCGGCACTAGAGTCTCCGGAGGCGGGGGGCTTGTCCTGGTCCTGGCCCGGGGGCGGCTGCTGCTGCTGCTGCTGCGGCAGCGGCTCCGCCGGCGGCTGCTGCTGCGACACGATGCCGCCGCCGTTGTGGTGCGCCGCCGCCTCCAGCCCCAGGATGCCGCCGCCGTGGTCGGCGCTCAGGATCACGCTGTGCTGGTGCTGGTGCAGGTGCAGGTGGTGCAGGTGCTGCTGTATGTTGATGGTCTGCTGCACCACGGACGGGTGGTGGTGGTGGTGCTGGGTCGTCGTCGTCATCTGCCCCAGCTGGACGGCCGCGTCGGCCAGCGGGTCCTCCGTCTTCATCATCATCATCGCTACACCCCCTCTCTCTCTCACACACCCCTCTTGCGGGTAAACAACACCGGAGTTTATCTCCTCCCCTCGTCTCCCTGGTCTCAAGCCTCGCCGGCGACCCGGGTAAACATTTACACGACGAGCACAGAGCCCTGCGCGGCGGCTCACGTCGACAATGCCCGCGCGCGCCGCATCCTGCTGGTAGATCGCCGCGCACCCTTGCCTGCTGGTCGCGCGCGAGGCGAGGCGCCCGAGCGAGAAGACGGGCCCCGAGAGGTCGCAACTGTTTCGTCTCGGGCTGCTCCCGACGACGGGAGAGAGTCTCCGGAGAAGCAGGAGTGGGGGGTGGGACGTGATCCCAGCCGCGGAAGGGGAAGGGCACGATGTGGGCGTGGCCAATGCTCCTCTGACGGGGGAGGGAGGTGGGGAGAGGAAGCGGTCCAGCAGCCGACGACGGATAGTCCTCGTCGCAGCCTCCCGGGAGTGACGTCAGCACTGGCGGGAGCCTATGGCCTTCTCCGACCCCGCCTCGGGAGGAAGTGTGTCCCCGCCCACAGAACCCCCTCCCCCCTGCAGCAGAGCCTTCACAACCATTACAACCTCTTCTCCCGACGACGAGACACGAGGCTGCAGCCAGGCGGGTTCACATTAACCATTAATTAACTATCGGACAAATGAGAATACGCTCGTTAGAAGTGAAAATTCAGACTTGAATAGTCCACTTGAACGATAAAAAATTTATACGGTGTTCACAAAAATAATGTCCCAGTTAATATATTGTATATTATAACAGTTTAATTTAGACTATTTAAAAAAAAGCATAGGGTAAAGGTGGGTTAAAAAGACACCCTAAGGACATTATGTCAAACATTTCCCACGTGATACAATAAAACTTAGCATAAAAATGGATAGTCTCCTTTAAAAATCTATTGGAATTATTGTCTGCAAATAAATGCTTTTTACTGATATTTATGTGACTAATAAATAAATAATCATCATCATTGCAGCATTCGGGCAGAAGGATAACTGGTGTGAAGCATATTGACACACTGTGCTTATTTTATGAAGTTACTCTAACAATCACTCATGGCATTCAAAATATGGGTAATTTCCTTTATGAACACACTTGACATGAAACCCGAACATACACATAAAGCACTGTACACAATTTTCATCCTTTTGGTGATTTTATTTTTGCATGTTTGACATTCATCTTTCTTGTTCAGCTTCCTGTATTCGGCAGACCAAATTTATGTCTTCTTGCTCTTTTTTCTCTGGGGTCATTTAGCAGGTATTTGGCTCAGCTCCTCAAAACTGTTTTCCGGTTGGTTTGCGCTGATTTAGTGTTGGATGTTGATGGCACTGGTGAAACAGATGCTGATTGCTGGTTCGGTAACACAAGCTCTTCGTACCACTAACTAGCTCTGCACTACCACTAACACTTCATTGGTACGCGAAATATGTGTGTTGTCGTTGTCAGGCCTATGGATCATTCCAGTTGAGAATACATGTTCAGGCAGACAGTTGGGATTGAAGGGGGAAAATGCCACACGCCTTGAATTCATTCACACTACTTTTAGAATCATGCATGTAAACGTTAAGAAAACGGTTGGTGTGAGCTAACTAAGAAGTAAAAATAAATATTATTTACTTAAGGCTTGTCCGAAACAGATAAAATTTAATATTTAGGATTTATTATTGTTTGATTTCGTAGGGTTAGTGGGTTAAAACGTATCTTCATTTTAAATAGGATTAACCCCCAGTCTCGTAAATAATGACCATAACTATGTCCGTTTGCTCCTAACACAATGTGTCACCATGCCCCAACAGACTTCCTGCAACACATAGTTCTCCCAAATTCCAACTTATAGCAGGAGCATTCCCTTTTGTGCTCTAAGCGACGCCTTACAACCAGGAACCTGCCGTAGACGCGGCAAAAATTCTCACACTTGTATCACGCGAGATAATGTTACTATGCGATAGAATTTACAAACAATTTTCTATCCTGCAATTAAACCTGAAGCTGTGTTGTAAATTTTCTTTCCAGAGTGCGGTTTTGGAGCGAACTCGTGATAGATACACATTCGCGCTGTACTTTCAGGACAGCGACATCATCGCTATCACATCTAATCACAGAAATATATAAAACAATCTTACGACCTGTCCGAGTGCCCGCCGTTACACATAAATTAAAGACAAACTAACCTATTTTTTCTTACGAATGTTTAATATGTGCACCTTTAGTTATACGGCCCACATCCAACCTTAAGTCCAATTCTTCCCACACTTTGGTTAAAAAGTCCGGATTAATGGAAGCAATAGCCACTTCAATTATATGTTTCAACTCTGGCAAATCATTAGGTATCAGCGAAACGTAGGAAAGATCTTTTATAAACCCCCAAAAGAAAAAAAAATGACATGGCGTTATATCAGGTGGACGTGGATGCCAGCGAAAAAAGAGTTATGTCCAGGGGCGCAACAACTAAATTTCCAAAGGGGGGGCAATATACCTTTTTATAAAGAATCATCGATCCCCCTATTGAAGCGGGGGGTCCGGGGGTCCTCCCCCGGGGAAAATTTGTATTTCAAGGTGGAAAATGGAGCTATTTAAGCAGTTTTACTATCTAAAAATTGATTACACAGCACTTTCTTTGCCCCTGTTTGCCCCCACTTCAAGGTTTCGGAGGGGGGGGGGCAAAATACCCTTGCCTCCCCCCTGTTGTTGCGCCCCTGGTTATGTCGACTCGGCCATTACGACCAATCGCAACGGTCAGGGACTTCAACGTTCAACCACTCTCGTACAAAGAGATTCCAACGGGGAGGGGCTCCATCCTGGTGCAAAATAAAGTTTGCACGTTCACCCTCTACTAATCGCCATTTTGAGATGGTGGCGCTGCAATTGAAAACAGCAGTACTCACGCACGTGGTAATCTGAAACCTTTTTTGAGTTACTCTTTAATTTTGACCTGACCCAAAACTCTGCAACGCTTACAGTTGCTACTATTAAAATTTATAACTGGGACATTTATTTAATGTTACACACTGTATTAAAAAACTCACTATGAAGGTTCACAATAGGCCTACTGTAAAAAACAGGCCAACCGAAAAAAAATAATTACAAATATGTTTACGTTTGTCTGACTCTACCATCTAGTGCACCGCTTCTGAGCCTCGCATTCCCGTTATTACTTTCGTATTGTGGGATAGTTTTCCTTTTAATTATATGTATTTTTCTGTATTAGTATTTTATAAAATATGTGTCATCAAATCTAAACGAACTTATATACTAAATCTCTGAGCCTAGCAAAACCTTGTATATTCATACCTACAGCGTAAGTAATGCAAAAAAATATTTTAAGTTTAAAATGTATGCAAACTTAGACATTTAAACTAATGATTTGACTAAACCCATATCACAATATTTGAATGAAAATTACTATCGAAAAATTTACTGCATGTGAGTACTTTATTAAATCTTGAACTACCTTAGCACGCAATTTTCGCAATAAACGAAATAAATTAACAATCTTACAAATCAAATAGAACAAGTAATGTACAATTGGTTTGAACTTTTTCTCTAGTAGTATTCAATGTTAAATAAGAATATTAGAATTACTATAAAAGAGTTCTCACAGAACTATATGTTCGAAACAATTGGAAAATACGTTAAAACTATCAATTTTGTAAGTTGCATTCAGCTCAAAGTTAAAACACCTTATTTAAAATAACCTGTACTAATTCAGCGTAAGCCTTAAACATACACTCTACTCTTCAGATATACCTTTGGATATACTAAAATGTACACCAAATCAAATATATTCAGAAACAATGAAGGCTTGCTTTAGAAATTATATATAAGCTTAAACCATTTGCAATCCACACAATTTATTACACTGAAAATATTACATAGCCCTTGTGTAGTTTACATATCAGTAGGGACAGGAAAAATTCGCAAATTCAATGACCTACAGGATAGACTCCAATATCCTCTATGCACTCCGACAAATGACTAGAGACCCGTGAAATTCGCGGGTTCATTTCGTGTTATGCTAAAATTCAAATAATTATAGGTACCTTAGTGTTGCTTCTGTCATTGGTTCATTGTTAATCTGGAGGACTGAGGGCCAATTAGAGACCCTCACTCATAGAAGTGTCGAATCACAGGTCACCCAGTCGAGACGACTCACAAGTCAGCAGCCAATGAACAGTTGTCATTTGCCCAAGTGTGTAGAGGATATTGGAGTCTATCCTGGAGGTCATAAAACCCGCGAATTTCACGAGTCTCTACAAATTACATATGCTCATTGGCCACTGACTCGTGACAACTATTAACTATAATACTTTTGATTCGATATTTCTTTCGTTGAGGATTATTCATTGGCTCTGATCCCTCCAGACAGCCTGTGGTCCAATCACTGAAGCAGCAAAAAGTTAAGCACATTTGGATTCTAGCCTATCGTGAAATGAAACCGCAATTTTTTTCGGTCCCTACATATCAGAAATAGTAATTTACAAATGACCCAATCCTTGGTTTCTTTCTATCACGCTGACTGATTCTCGATGCTGTAGCCGTTGTTATGAGGTTGCGACGAATCCATTTTACCAATGCAGTGAAGATGTAGATTCCGCGTCGAAATGGACGATGATAGTTTATCTTCTTCAATGAATTATCTTCTTCTCGGACAGTGAATAGAAATCACTACGACGGGTTACTGTCTATGTCATTTATTCGCCTAAATTAAATATGGTAGACGAAACACAATTCATTCCGAAAGTAGGAAACTAGTTAAAAAATAAATGTAGTTGGTGAATTAAACATTTTATCATCGAATACTATGTATTCCTTTAATTTAAAGTAGAATAATTGGCGTTTCTTCTCTAATTTAGAAATCATTTATCGAATTTAGGTACCTATGTAGTAGTCTCAACTTGACTCTTTATTCTTCTAAGAATAGTTTATGTTAGCTTAAATTACACGTAGTTCATTAAAATGTGACAAAATTAAGGACTATATACTCAAAAACAACTTGCCTTCGTAGTGGCTGAACATCAATTGACGCTTCAAACAGTTGCGCTTGGATACCTAGTTTCACCTCAGAAAGTGCCTAGCCAATCAGAGTTGGTGTTATAAATTTAAAAAATTTCTACAAACGTTTTAAAACAGAAAACAGAGGTAAGTTTTTTTTTTCATGTGGAAAACCCTTCTATAACATTATCTGCATTAAAGAAGGTGTATGTGTGCAATATTATATTTGGATCGTATTAATTTTATTTATTCTTATGTTGAAAATACACGTATAAAACCTGTACGAAACTCGGGACACGAAATCTAACCTAAATTATTGAAAATTAAGCCGAGTGTGATAAATACACAGAACTGTTGTATGCAACTGCATTTCTGGACGCTAACCACGCATAGTTTCCACACCCGCCTCTAGAATGCGCTGCCGGAGAAGCTACGTCGACTATCGAATCATTCGATTTACAAAACAATATTTTAACTATATAATAAAACGCTTCTGACAAAAGCGAATAAATACTTGAAAAAAATACTGAACCTCTGCTTTGGACAAGGAATTTGACTAAAATACTGCCCATCTTGTTAAAATCCATTAAACAAAAAATAATACAAAACTTTGGATTTATGAAATAGCTACCGTGCCATACGCCATATATGGCACCACCGTGGTTACATATTTCCGATCCATGCGTCTCTAGTTCCATTCACGAAATTACTCCCACCAAGTACCGTATACCTAACGAGCGCTAAGATGTTAACATATAAAATATTTATAAAATTTTTGCTTGCCCCTAAGTATGCACCACGCATACGGCAGCTATAAATGGTAAGTGGTATTTATCGACATGTATAAGAAAAATACGTGTGATATAAATTTAATGTTCCTTCGGAGTAATCACAGTGCTTGAACACATTTCACAGATTTTACAGGTAATTATAATTGGAATATTGAGATTATCGCTGCACCAGTCGAAAGCAATATTCTGACACGCATTTCAGAAGGTGGGCCCCGATTCCGCGAATTTTGTCGCACCGATGTCGCAGCATGGTGGAGTGTGATTGGCTAGGAAACAATTTTTTTCGCGTCGAGTCCAACGCGATTACAGTCACTGAATAAAATGGGATGAAAATAAAGGGTATTCATACGTTGATTAAAATTTTTATTTTCCTCTATCTTACTCAAACATAAGTATAGGTACGTCTTTTCCGGCCATGGGCTATACACAAAAACATACAATTATTCAAAGAACCTCTAAATGTAGACTATCCCAAACGTGGAATTTTGAAAAAGATTTAACAAAAATATAATTTGTACAGATTAACAATCATATTTGTGTAACACAGAAATAATAATATTTGTATTATCAAAAAGATGGTTATTCAAAGAAAACACTTTTTAGAATTTCATTATTACGAATATAGTGATAACTACTAACTATACTTATCTGTTCCAAGATGAATAAGTTCATTATTTTTTTACTGCTGCTATATGTATACTATAAGATCATATATAATCAAAGTACAGGTTTTTAATTTTTTTAAAATTCCAAATCACATCTGAGAGCCCAAATGTTATTAATTATTATTTAAGTAAAGAATTTTACAAATGGTTAAATCAAAACTGTAAACCAAGTGATTTCCTGCTCTCTTATGTTACTAGGTTTGAATATAAATTGGCATTTAACACTCAACAAATCCCTGAATGAAAATTTATTTAAAACTAGTTCTCGGCAATAGTCTACACCATTGCTGGTTTCCTCTGGGTGTCATACAAAACATCAAGAATAGACAGCAAAGATGAATACATAAACAATCGGGGAACAAGCCATGGAAAAATTTGTTTTACCAAAAATAAATAAAAATTAAATCACAATAAAGAAAAACACAGTATCCTGACAGTCAGAATAATTTAAAGAGAGAATATACAGAAAACAACAACCTTGGTCAACACTGTGACAAACAGACGAACCCAGCGATGCTACTGCTCAGTTAATATAGACAAATAACTTAGCACAAAATTAACTCAGTAGGCTTTCTGTGACCAAACAGTTGCGATGTTGTAAACTGACATCTGCGTCCGACACATGCCACTATTAAATAAATGTTTATTAATTTGATAAAAATATTTTAAACAATACGAAGTAATTATATTAGAAATTAATTTAAATCGTGAATAAAATACTAAATTAAGGATGCAAGAATATTTTATGCACATACCGTCCAGGGCGTTTAAAACCCAGGAGTACACTATTTATTATTTATTTGAAATTTTTTGGATACTAGTCAATTGTAAACTTTTTAAAATACTTGCCGTTTTACTGGAAAGTTTAATTCTGTAATACATTTATTTCTTTTCATTCATGGTAGGAAGTTAAACAGTACACTGCGCATTTTTGACTACTTATAATGCAAATAGATTTTTAAATAAAATAATAACTTTAAAGAAATTTCGTGAATAAAGACGGATCTCAAAAAAGTTTACAAGTAGCAAAATACTCATTGAAAATATAAAAATAAAACTAATTTATAGGTACAAACACTGCTTAAATGTCGATTTTACATGTTACCTTGAATTTTTTTTAATGGTTTTGCGCTAATTAGGATGTAATCCTTTTTTTTTATAAATTTAACTGAAATAATCTGGTGTAATTGCAGATATTTGTAAAGTTGTACATTTAACCTAAATGAAATCAACTATATCGCTACAAAAAAAAATTGGTTGTCTGTAAAGTCGGTTTAAGGACGATAGTTTAACGTGATACGTCATAACAAAACATTGATGAAATGATTGCATAATTTTATGAATAAAATTGAATCATTTTTATTGAATTATCACTATTTTGTATGGATACAAAGGAGTGAAATTAAATCTACTATTTAATTGATAAATTAACTTTTATTTGCACTTATTAATTCAAATATGTTTATTACTTTAACGAACAGATTATTTTAAATATAACTTTTATACATGTTTACTATTTAACTTCTTCCAATCTGTGTTATTCTGTTAAGGGTAGGACGATGACAGGAAAAGTAGGAAACGAATGGGAGTGTTTCAAGTTTGATGTGCCTCGAAAAAGTCAAATCGATGGTTGTTACAATCGAGTAGAAGAGATAGATGTGGCGCAAGGAACAATGAGCGTAACGGGACAATGAGTCATCCTTTTTCGTGCGTGAAACCGGCGTTCATCGATTTATTAGACGTCACGTCAAAAATGTCTGCAGTAATACTGGGTTTGGATTCTTGCCTGAGTATTTATGCATTGTGTTGACCCAAAACCTATATTATTAGTTAAAGCAAATATTGTAAAAGACAATAAAGGAAACTCAGACCCTTAAACATGGGCAAGGCACGAGACACAATAATACAGCGATCCTAGCGGTGTGAGCTGCAAGCATGTGCTGAAATTCAAATTTGTGTACATTTTAATGTGTAACTTAGGCACAATTATTCTCGAAATTCTGAAAAAAAGGTTCTTGTACTGAAAATAATGCTCTTATATATCTTTAATATTACTCCAAAGTTAGGAAAAAATTGTATTCACATTACAAACCTTTCAGTAATACTTAATATTCTTGGTATACAATATTGACTTGATTTTAGTAATTTTATATCTTCTACCTATGTAACTGATGTGTATGGGCACCCTAAGTTTTTATAATGAAATATAATATAAAGAATTAATATGTAAGTAATTTCTTACAGGAAGCGCTCTTTTGTAAATCTTAAACAGTATTTTTGAAAACCTCCAATTCGTGGTATGATTCTGCCCATTGCCACCAGTATGGATTGCCAGCTGGATTCCGGGAAACCTACATTTCACCAACAATTTGTAGAAGAAGCCTTAAATAATGCAAATGATTGTAGCCGAAATTGCACGCATTTCTAATGCATTTGTTTATAACCCATTTACGTATTAAATAATAATTAAATAATAACTCAAAAATCTCTTGCTAACAACATTGTTCACAACGCTAGGCCACCAGGATCAAAGAGCATTATTTGTCTCGCGGATTTTCAAAGAATTTTCTATATTAACCTCCTACAATACCTGATTAAAGTTATTTGTAGGCCGTTCCCTGAACAGCTGTCCAGTATAGAACATTAATAAGCACAATAAAAATAATATAGTCAAATTGGTGAATATTCGTCTATTCCATGGTTAAAAATATTTGCTTGTATAAAAAATCAATCAAAATTAAAATTTATGCATCAATTTTTGTAAGCGTGACAGTAATTATACAATTTTGTTTCCAAAAACGTATTTCATACACCTATGCAAAAATAATCATAGCAATGTGTAGAGAAAATAAACATTTTTCTTGTAGCATTTCAAACATTTCTTACAACAGGTTTCTAAAGAAATCTTTTTAAAAATAGAAAATAAAATGGTTCTGTGTGAAGATTTTTATGAAGAAGATATTTTATATTTTGTCAGCTGTCAGCCAGCACTTGACATCCAGACAATGAACTTCTGATGAATGAACCACGACGCCTTTAGCCAGGCAACACTACATGTTATAAATATTTGCCTGCCTTTTATAAAAAAATAAATTGTGAGCGAGTCTTTCAGTACTCGCTAGTGATGCGTAAACGAGCAAATTCATGTGTCGAATTTTGTTCATGTTGCAAATAAACTTTTAATACTGTTACGAAAGCAGACAGGACAGCGACACGCGCAGGTTCGTAGCTGGCTGGCGGCTCCACACGGCCACTGACGTCACGCGCTTTCCATTGACGCAAGGCATGCCACGCGTGCCTGGCAGGATTACAAGGGTCATCGCTACCCCCTCCCCAACCACTCCCCGCGTATCGTTCTGCATCGGTGATGTTATCCATCGCTGAGCGGCCTGGGGAATTCCGCGGGCCGCGGCTCGGAGTAGCGTGAATTGATGCCGCCCTTCTGGACAGTTTGGGCGTCGGGTCGGGTCGGAATGACGCGACACGTCACAGTCGCTCTCGTCGGTTCGAGAAGGGTGCCCCTCAGGTACTTGAGGAGTGAAGTCAACCTCCACAGGAATTCCGCGATGAGTTCCTCGATGGGTGCCGCGAAAGTTCCGAGCGGCAGTTCCCAGCGAGTTCCGAACGAGTCCCGTGACAGTTCCGGAGTCCCGAGAGCGAAGGGAAGTGCGACATCGGCGAAAAGGGTGAGAGTGGCGCGACGCGGAGTTCCAACTGGATCGCGAGAGTGCGGCGACTGAGTGGCGCGAGACTGTGTGTGTGGTCAGGCGCGAGGTAAGGGGCGAACCACTGTTGAGCCTAGCTGCAGTGAGGAGTGCGAACTGCGGAACTTGACAGACATTGAGTGACTTCAAAAAATAAACTTTTTTAAGTGCTACTGGTTTGTGATCGGAAATTTTTAAGTACAATGATTTATTATTAATGTAATTAATAGTAATGAATAAAACTGTGGGGGAGAAAACCTAATTGGGCTATCTGTTACGAACCCAGTTCTCCCCACATTATAAATCGTAAGAATACGAAACTTGGACACAAAATTTAGAGTAGATATTTTTGAAATATTTCCAAGCGTGATACATGTACTGATCAATAAAATATTCGCTTTCAAGTACATACCAAAATTTATAGACGCGAATAAAACACACCTAATTTCTGCGTCTGCCGCTAGAATTCGCTGCCTGAATCGTAAAAGTTGATTGCCACCATCAACCGCAGATGCCAGCATGAAACAAGCGGAAATATTAAACAATTAGCAAACGGTTTCGATAAAAGCGAAAAGAATTAAAAAGTTTTAAACCCCGGCTTTGAACTTGATTTTCGACATGTAATTTTATTAAAATACTGTCCATATTGTTAAAATTATTTAACATTTAATAATATTAATTTTCCGCACACGTTAGAAGTTATACGTCTATGGAATTACTAAAATATTAACCTGAAATATTTTAAAAAGTATATATTTGTGTATTTGTATATTTGTTTTCCTTAAACGACTGAAATAAGTCTGGAAATAATTACTTCTAACAATGCTTATTCTTGAGTCGATTCAAAATTATAATTATATAATAATATACATATTATAATATTATTAAATATGCAAAACAAATTCCAATGACAATATTCGAACCACGCTCCTTGAAGTAAACAAGCGCGCGCTTTACAGCTGTACTGCTGAGCATTTTAAAATTTTTGTTAGGAGAATATGTATTATAATGATCGTAATGGCAGTTTTCTTAAGTATCTTAAAACTCAAGGTTAACTTTTACTATGACTTTTTTAGTTTACCAGATGTATTCCGCCGTAGTTTCACTATCATAAAGTTTCATTTGCCACATTAATACGTTTCGTTTGTACCCTAAAGTCTACGAAAGTGACTATGTAAGTGTTTATGTTGCTACAAGAGGGCTTTCCATCTTTGTGTCACATTAACTTTCATAGACTTACGTTCCATTTTCATAAAATTAGTTATACCAAATACCGTATAGTGAGAGCTAAGATGTTTTCATATCAAAAATAATGGCATACAATCCCCATAACCTTAAGGAGATATCCATCGATGCTATTGCCTTCCCTAAATATTGTTTCAGCGCGAGCCAGCTGCAAGTAAGTTAATTGTCGTGTAACTTGAGCCAGGGTTACCGCAGCCAGGAGCAATCTGGAAAGCAGGGAAAATTCAGGGAATTGAAAGGTTGATTTCAAAACATTAAAACACAAGGAAAAGAACAAAACATTGGTTACTAAATAGGATTAAATTCTTAATAATGTGTGTTCTTTTGTTTTTAAAGCACAAATTCATTTGTATTTGAAATACCAATTGTATTCATAGTAAATCAGATTCAAAAGAAACCCACTGTTACTAAACTTTGTATTGAAGGAATGATTTGAAGCACAATCGAATGTCGATAGTAATTTACCTGATGACAATAATGTGCCGTTTCTGAATTTGATCAAATATAGTTTGCTTATATTTAGGGACCGGAAAAATTCACCAATTCGATTACCTACAGGATAGACTCCAAGATCCTCTATGCACTCGGACAAATTAAATCTTCTCTTTGGCTACTGACTCGTGACAACTATTAACTAGAATTCTTTTGATTCGATACTTCTTTCGTTGAGGATTATTCATTGGCTCTGATTCCTTCAGACAACCTGTGGTCCAATCACTGAAGCAGCAAAAGGTTAAACACATTTGGATTCTAGCCTATCGAGAAATGAAACCGCGAATTTTTCCGATCTCTACTTATATTACAGGCTATCAACATTGCTTTCATAATATTGATGGGAGTAGCAGAGCAAACTGTGTATTTAGCGGGAAAATATTAAATGATCAGTTTGTCATAATGTTTGTTTAAAATGAGTTTGGACGTGAAAACGTCTTTTCGCTCGTGGCGGTGATAGTCCGTCGAACTTACTTGTGTGACGGAATACCGTCACATTTGAATCGCTAGTAACTACGAGACGAATAATGTGTCAACAAAAATTGTGCCCACGACAAAAAGATCATGTCTATACGTGTTTGTCGCATAGTATTTGTTTTGCCAGTGGCATCTTTCTTGCCGTCTTGTTCATCTTGTGCTTAGGCGAGGCGCTATGCTTTAGCTACCACAGTCCCTTGCTACAAGCGATAAACTGTTTTATTCATCTATTCGATAAGCATTATACTACTGTGTGTAACCATCACAAAAACAGTTTGATAATTATTGAAGTGGAAACTTCTTTAGCCACGTTGAGCGATTTTTGGTAGGGGCTAAACTTATGCGTTCGCGTCACTGACATGCTAGTGACGTGTTGCGCCAGACTGGCGAATCGCAGGGGCCTGTGTACATGTATACGCATATATACACTTATACATTGTATATACTCGACTGCATCATGTGCGTGTTGTACTCTTTTTTGGATGGGTAAAATCTTGTGAGTTTGCATCACCTACTTGCTGTAGTAGCAGTAAGTGAAGTTTATTTGACCACGTGAATACGTGACCTAGGTATGACATCACTGGTAAGTCATAGCTAGATAATGAATTTTTACGTAATTTTGACATACCACTGACATCTGTTGCGACTAAAAAATTATCTAAGGATAAATGATATCATGCTGACATCGTACTGATATAGTACCAAAATCATTTTCTTACGTACATTTGACGCAGAAATGATGTCATATTACAAATTTAAAAACAAAGTTTTAAGTTTTCACTTCTGTTGATAGTCCCCATGACTGGCTATTTTTTACATAACATTAATACGAAACACTATTGATTCTATCCTGAATTTTTCACGAAAAATCTACAGAGCAGTCCCAAAATGCGCCTTTTAATTTTTTAATTTTAATTATATTTACGTTTTTAACATAGTTATTTTATCTTAATTTATACGACAAGGGAAAAACAAATATTTGGTTGGACAGGGGAATCAAAGAAACACTCAGGGAAATTGTCTAAAGTAAGAGGGCGCGAACTCTTCTTGCTTCAAATATTACTTTTCTTAAAATTAACATCGGTTTTATCCGTCAACTTGTAACTTGAAAACGAAATAATGACGTTGATTTGCGAACACCGTCAACCACATTCACTTGTTTAAGAACGACTTTAGACGGAACAACAGTAGCAGAATTATAAGTGTAAACTCTAATATTTTTTTTCGGAACTGAAATAATATTTTAATTTACATGAAAGCGACTGCATCGCTACAAAAAAAAAATGTTCGCAGTAATACATTTGAGGTACGGATTCTTTCCCTGTCATTTTTCCTTTTTGCTGTCTCAGTTCCTACATTTGTTAAAGTTATTTGTAAACCGTCCTTGAATAGCTTTCCAGTATTAACATCGCACTATATTAGCATAATAACATAACATAGAATATAATTGTTCAATATTGGACTATCTTTTCCATGGATTTAAAAAAAATTATGCTAGTATAAAACATGGATCAAAATTTTAAATTATGCACCAAATTTCGTAAGCGAGAGACTAAATATTCAGCAGTGATTCCAAAAAAAATTAATTTTGTGCATGAATAATAACCGTTTAACTGGCAACTGATTTCAAATTAATATTTTGTAAGAGTAAAAGAAAAGTTAAGGAGTCTTTCAGTACTCGCCAATGATGTGTAACATCTAACCTCGGTAATGAGAGAATTAATGAGTTCTCAGGTTGCAAATACACTTATAATACGAAACTTGGTCACGAAATTTAACTAAGAAATCTGTATAATAATGCCGAGGTTGATAAATATCCAAGAATTGTGTTTCCAACTAAATTTCTGGACGCGAATTACACCCACCGCTACTTCACTGTCGGATCAGCTTCGTCGACTATCGTATAGTTCTGTTTCAAAAATACTAAACTCCGGCTTAGGACCTGATTTTCGACATGAAATTCTATAAAAAAACTGCCCATCTTTTTTTAAAATTCACGAAACTGTTAACACTATCAAGTATTCCTTTGTCTCGATTAACTTTGGTTCTTGCCATCCGCCACAGTTGGCAGTGCTGTGGTTACACATTTCCGTCCCACGCGACTTCCGCCCCATCTTCACGAGATCACCCCTACCAATCTCCGTATACCGAGAGCTGAGATGTTTGCACGTCTTAAAATTCCTGTGAATATTTCTTTTGAGAACCATAAAATTTAAATGTGAGTCCCACGAAACAAGTCGCACAGGAATACAGGCTGAGGAAGGATTCATTGTTCCTCGGTGAGAATCTTCGAAACGGGTCAACGAACTCCGAAAGTGGCGGGTCGGTCGACGCTGGGTCTTCGATTAGCACCCGGCACGACCCTTCCTGTGTCGTGGGGAGGGAAGCGACCCTGTAGGGTAGCCGAGCCGATGCTGCCCGCCACCCGGTGGTACAGAGTGCTTCATAAGTCACACAACCACTTTTTTTTTAGACGCTCTGTTAGTTAGAACACAAGGGAAATTTCACGGAATCGTATGTTCGTAAGATAAACGGCAATGCTGTTTGGTTCAGAAATACATAGCAACTCCCTTTTAAACTGTTAGAAATTACAGTAAAATGACGGGCTTTTTAAAGAAGAATTTAACTCAAATAAGATAAGAGATCTTCGTAATTTCAAATAATTATATGAATCTTCGCAGAAACTACGCCGTATTTCAACATCCGAGTTTTAAGGTTTCATTCTAAACAAAAGTAAGCACACACATGGACAAAATAAGAGTGTTTTCACTGTGGACTTAACCAATTTTTTTAAGTTGTGTTAATATACCAAGAATATTATTTTGGATTTATTTTTAAAGTAAGTGAACTCAGTGCCCATGAATTAACGAAGAAAGCCGTATAATCACAGAGATCCCTGGGTACTTTGTAATCTGCAATCTTCGTAGAATAAAGTTGGAGAATTTGTAATAGTACGGCTGTGTACCAGTCAACTACCGGCTATATTAGTAGAGTGGCCCAACCAAATCGACCCATTTAATTGAAAGGGATGATCTACAGCAAAGAATAAGCCAATAGGAAAGCATGTGTGAGTAGAGTTTACATGGAACTGTGAATTTTAGCTGCTATTAAAGTAATCGGCTAGTAATTCTTGGTCTGTTTTAACATTAAGGGAATGATAAAATTCGCAGTTTTAAAGATATAGAGGCAAGACTCCACAGTCCTCTACATACTCAGCCAAATCTCAACTGTTCATTGTATGCCGAATTATGTGAATCCAAACTGGGCAGCCTGTTAATTCGACACTTCTTCGGTTCAGCGATTCTCACTGGCCCAGAATACTCCATTCAAACCGCTGTGAGCCAAAAGCAGTAGCTGCACAAAGGCATGCGCATTTAAGTTTCAGCACATCACGAAATTAATTCACGAATGTCCTGTCCCATCTTGTGAGAGGTCTCGACTGGACAGCGTGTTTTTGGACCCTTCATTGCTTCCTGGTTTTTCACTGGCACAGAGCTCTCCAAATAAACTGTGAGCCAATAGCACACGCAACATAAATGTATGAGTATTGTTATAGTCCCATTTCCATTTATTTATTTTATTTTATTATTATAAATGATTTAAAGTTATCTGTGGATTCATTATATTTATGTTTTAATTAAAGATTTCATGTTAAATATTCTGTAGTAGCTTGGCTTCTGTTTTGTAGCCGTGTCCTTGGCAAATAATTTACCGACGTTTCGGTTGACATTGCAGTCGCCATCATCAGGGAGCACTTACCTACTGAGCGGTTTCCCTGATGATAGCGACTGCAATGTTGACCGAAACGTCGGTGAATTATTTACCAAGGATACGGCAACAACCCAGAAGCCAAGCTACTTCAGACAATGGCCATGAAAGCTTGCGAACATCATAGGCGTACCCAGAGGGGGTGTTTTGGGGGTTCAACCCCCCCCCCCCCCCCACCCCCGAAATAAGGCACGAAAATTATGAACACTCATGTCATTCGAGCTCAATTTCTAAACACAGAGCAACGAGAGAAATAACGTCATCATGCAGCCCAATTGGTAAGTAAACGTAAACAAATTTGAATTGCAGTGGTTGGTTCATGATAGGTCAGTCTAAATTCTCAAATCGCGGGGATTGGTCTATGGAATAATCAGTTCAACTCTACTTTGATTATGTTTTAGATTTGCTTAGTAGAATTGGGCATTGAGTAACAGTAGTGATTGCGACCTTATTTCATACAAAACTCTATAAAACTATTAAAGCGTGGGGGGGGGGGGGATGGGACGTTTTTTGGTCGTTTTGTCAAGTCAGGTACTTTCATTTAAATACTGTACATCTGTACGTATAACGCGAAGAAAAAAGTTTGACTATCGCAAGGTGCGTAATTTTAAACGACTAATACAAACATTGAAAAGCTGAAATGTAAATTTCTCGCCTCAGATGAAAGGGACCTCGTTGAGTGCAACGTGGTGTGAAGTTGTGTTTGAGTCAGTAGCTTAATGGCCTTAACTTAATGTGTAGGTGTTTTTAGCGAATATTTTAATAGAACAATATAATTTAATATATATAATATACTAGCTGCCCGACCCAGCTTCGCACGGCTATACTAATGGGGAAAGATGAGACTAAATATCCCATTTACAGTAATAATAAATGAAATAAAATGCAATTTATTTCGACAAAAATTTGTTACAATGCTTTGTAATGTACCGGAGAGAAAACGAGTAGCACCGATGGTTTACCGATTCTCGAGCAAACAACGTACAACTGATGTACCCGTACTTCGCTACGGCAGTCTACAGGCAGAACACTTGCGCCGCTCATTATACATGCCCCTCCTTGTGGGTACGTCACTGCCGCACCTCGAATGAAAAAAAAAATCAAAGCAATGCTTGTTGCCATGGAGACGCAGAAGGCATAAACAATGCACAATCCCGCTGTCCCACTGTTGCCCGGGCTTAACCACCCTTGGGAGTTGATTTTCGGAAAACATCATCCTGCATAACATGAGGAACATTACTGTCAAGTTCAAGTCTGTAGGATATAAAATTGAAAAAAAAAGGGCAATTTTTGATATTTAAAGTCCCCGTAAAATTTCAACGCTGATGAGGACTGCACTTACAGTGAATTAGTTGTTGCCATAGAGACGAATGAAGCATCAACAAAGCAACAGCCGTTGCCATGGTGATTTTCTACCAAAAACTGGAATTTTGGTATTTTACACCCCCAAAACTCCCTTTGGGAGCTGATTTTCGGAAAATCATATCTCAGCGAGCGTCTACATACATCACAAAATGAGTAACTATGCTAAGTTTCAATCGGTTGAAAGATTTCAAGTCAATCGTAATGAGTCAGTCAGTGGTATTTCGCACAAATATATTTTTCAATTTAAATAATTTTACATAAAATAATAATTAAATCTATACAGAAATATGCCTCGAATTGAAAAAAAAATTATCTAAGCGATGCCCGTTGCCATGAAGATGCAGAAGGCATAAACAAAGCAAAATCCCGATGTCATGGAGATGGAGTACCCACTGTTGCCAGTGCTTTACCACCCTTGGGAGCTAATTTTCGGAAAACGCTGTCATTAATCGAAATAAAATGTAGCCTATATATAAAGTTGGACAAAGTTACAAATATTTGTGCGAAATTTTATTAAAATCAATGCAATAGTTTCGGAAATTGGCCCGGACAAACATCGTGACACGAGAATTTTTATATATAAAGATTTAATTCTGTTTTGCTACACTTGAATTGTAAAGCCTGAATTACAACAGCCCGTTGCATCCGTCCGTCATCCGTTCGTCATCCGTTCGTCCGTCAGCCGCCAAGCGATATACAACTTCACTCACTTCACTTCACTTCACTGCTTGGATTTTGGCCTTGAGCGGTATCCGTTCAGCCAGAAATATCAATTTCATTATTCTTTTTCATCATCTTTTATCGCAAGTGTATATTTTGAATAAGTCTCAATTTTACTCCCATGCCTTACCCGGGACTTGAACCCAGAACCTCTCCCACCATAAGCCGGTGTGCATCCGACTACGCTACGGAGGTTGGCTGGCGATTTACAACACTCCGCTCGTCCGTCATAATATTTCTCCATGTCAATGCTGACAACTGTTGAGAAAACTTAACAGTTTGGGGGAAAAAAATTATCATATGTAATTATATTTCTTAAACAATTATGTAAAGTAAGTACTTGGAACTCATTAAACTCAGAGTGTTTTTTTTCGGTATGTATTTTCACATTTCCAGTTTTACCATACGTAATTATAATACTTCCGTGACTTAGACCATCTTGTTTCAAAAAAGAACTTTCGAAATGTGTCCAAACGTAAGCTAAGAAATGATTTTGGAATCAGCTAAACAATTAAACTTTAATACATTTTAATATAATATTTTATATGCAAACACCTAGAAGACATTAGGAGGTTATAGTTTCATCCGTTCACCCGTCAAAAGTATAAAGTTACCAAGCTTTAGACGTACGAGTGGATGACATTTTCAGTCCATCTTATTGGTCACGTAATTCACAGACGGATGACGGATGGACGGGCTATTATAATTCCGGCTTTAGTTGCTAACACCCTTACAATCAAATTATACAGCAATTATTCTATTGTCATGCCGTCAACTTATTAGGAATAAGTTTGTAAAGTGCGTACGTAAATTCGTTAAGTTAACTAATTATATATATATATATATATCTTTTTAGGGGTTTTTGTAGGAATTTTAATATTGTAATGTGAACTTGCTTAAGTTAATTGAAAGAAAAATTACATACAAATTACATATCAACAATAGCCCAGGTTAAAAAATGAAATTTGAGACTATTCTATTTATTTACTCAAGAAATAATTAATGTTTGGTGTTTATGCAGTTTTCTTAAAAATCTGGAAGACCACCCCCCGAAAAAAATTCCTGGGTACGCCTATGGCGAACATTATTAAATATTCTTTAATAAAAACTATGCACTACAGCTAGGCCGAACGGAACCCTCCTAAAGTTATTCATTATCAAGGGACGTTCCGCTGCACGCGAAGACCAGGCTGAAGCTAATGGTACCAGCCAGGGTGACTGACCCATCCTTCTGTCCTACTGGCTAATGGGGAAGATGTAATCAAAGGCTAGCGGAATTTTACATTAAAACATATTTGCTAAGATATTATGCACATAATAATTATATTCTAAGAAGTAGCTTGGCTTCTGGGTTGCAGCCTGTGTCCTTGGCAAATATTTTACTGACGTTTCGGTCGACATTGCAGTCGCCATCACCAGAGAGCAGTTACCTACTGTAGGTAACTGCTCCCTGATGATAGCGACGGCAATGTCGACTGAAACGTCGGTGAATTATTTGCCAAGGACACAACTACAACCCAGAAGCCAAGCTACTTCAGATAATGGCCGTGAAAGCCTGTGAACATTATTATATTCTAAGAAATGCATGTACCAGTACCTATATAAAAGCCACAAACATAAAAATTCAAAGATATGTATAACGATGAAACTCTAGCCACATATATGAAATTTGGCTGCGGGGAGTAGGTTTTTTTTTTCTTCAGAGGAGTGCTTATTGGTAGAGACCGGAAAAATTCACGTTTTCATTTCACGATAGGCTAGAATCCAAATGTCTTTAACTTTTTGCTGCTTCAGTGATTGGACCACAGGTTGTCTGAAGGAATCAGAGCCAATGAATAATCCTCAACCAAAGAAGTATCGAACCAAAAGCATTCTAGTTAATTGTTGTCACGAGTCGGTAGCCAACGAGCAGATTTAATTTGTCCGAGTGCATAGAGGATCTTGGAGTCTAACCTGTAGGTCACTGAATTCGCGAATTATTCCGGTATTGGTGGACCGGGAGAGCTCCTCGAGGGACAGTGTGCGGGGAGTGAACAGGAGTCGCACTGACGCGTCCGGCCTTCGACGGACGGCACCGTTTAGTGTTTGATTCAGTACTGCCAGCCCTCAAAGTAATTACATCACCCTTTGGAGGTCACGAGGTAGTGATTACTGAATAGTTAGTCCGTCCGTGATTTACGATAGGAACCAACAGTCATTTAATAAGTACTATGTTAAATTACTCATAAATTATACTCCAGTTCCCAAGTTTCATGAGCGGTTATTTTTGAATCCAATTGCTTTTTTACTCTGTCTGATCTCACGAACAGTCCTGTCCTAGCCAAGGTATAGCAAGACATATCAAAGAACGTAACTGCCAGCATTCCTTAGAAAAGAAAAGGAGGGGTACATTTTTTAAATTTTATCCTATAGCGAAATGATGTGAATTTTTCCTGCTTAAATAAACAAAACTAAGACTTTTTTTAATGTCTGTCTAAGAAAATGAACAGTTATTATTTAACTGAGCGGGCTTTATAGTTTGTATGAAAGAGATTTTTGGTAGGTTCATTAAGTATAAAGGTATACCTTCTTGTAGCATAATTGCACTTACTGTTATTTGATAGTAACTACATTGTAAAAAAATTTTGTACTTTTTTACAACGAAAATCATTGTAAACATAGTTGAAGACGATAGGCCTATAACTTGTTAAACTGCAAAGCTTTGTAAAATTGCCAGTATTACAAAGCTCTGCCTTACAATTTGACAAGTTGTAATAGGTGGGGGCCTATTAGGGATTGAAGGAAGACCAGAGCCTGGCTAGGACTGCGGATTACGTGAATGGAGTAGTTGGGTAATCAAGGTTAAAGGTTTCAGGTACACAGACATTTTATTCAAATTCAATATTAATTCATAATCAATATTACGTTAATATTCAGATACAGTTACGTTTAACGCAAGAACAAATTCAATATTAATACATAATAAATATTACGTTAACATTTCTGACAAAACGAGTTAGTTGACAATTATAATTTGAATGGGTAAGCCGGCTACACAGTGAACGATCCAATCAACGATCGTCAAAAAGGGACATAATTTCCTTGTCCGAAGTTATATTACAAAAAAAGTTACATTTACAAAACTACTGCAAAGTGCAGGTACACGAAAGAAAGAAGTTACATTATTCTTTAAAAAAGCATTACCAAACAAATACGTGCGACGACGTCTCAGGGGGAGACAGGTAGAAACAGAAAAACGGAAGCGAAGGTTAAGTTAAATTTACATTTAAAGCAGAAATCCAAACAATTTTTTGATGGTGGTGGCCGAAAAGGAATTTAGACAGAACAAATTTAAACAATACTGATTCTACATTAGGGTGAGGGCCACCGCCTCACTGACGACTCGATTCAACTTACATTTCTCCCCTGAGGTCGCACACGCACGAAGACTAAGTCGAAGCTCTCGGACTACATGCTAGTGAAATTAACAACTGGTCAGCTACTGCTGACAACCAAGCCTCACAAAGGCTACCAGTAGAAGAAGACCCTCAACATGTCTGCAGTTGGTTTTATAAACTCGCGCCGCAGCGCGCGCATGCGCATATTGAAAGGGTGGGGGAAACGAGTACAAATTGAACAAACACTAGGAGGGGGAGAAAAGGAGGGAGAAGGATGAGGGGAGCGAAGTGCCGGAGGCCCGCGATGACGCGCGCATTTCAAATCGCTACAAAGTGATATCGTTGGCCTCTGAGTTTCCAAGGACTACCATTGTAAAAGTAAAAAAAAATTACAGTGCAGGGCCAGGAATAGACTTTAATAAATTACGCCTGCACCAGCGGTTTATTCCTTGTGATTGGCGGCCGTATACAAGAGAAGACATTGCCTAATTTGGCCGGGCCATTCGGGAAGCTTCTTTCTCCGCATAGAAACAGCCTACTGTTACTAGTGCGCTGACAGACGTGTACCTAGCTGAAACACGGCAGTTAAGATAAACACTGACGTTGCTACAGTGTTTAAACATGCAGCTATTTTCGAAACCTTTTCGTGAAAAATACGTGGCGTAAGTCATTCGACCCGGGCCGATGATAATAAAGATGGTGAATTATCAAACCAAACCAAGTGCAAAGTATCTCAAAGTATGGCCAGTTTTTGGACTTTAGTAGGCTATTGGCAAGTGAGCACCCCAGAAATGGCTTCATTACTAAAGCCACGAAAAATTCGTGGATTCATTTCCCATTCAGTCTGAAACTTCAAGAAGCTGTGCTGCTCTTGCCATTGGGACACATTCAAGTGGACTCTGAGCTAATGATATCAATTCAAATATTGAAACACAAAATCACAGGTAACCTTGTTGTGATATCTCGCAAGTTAGCAGCCAATGAACATGTGACTTTGGCCCGAGTATAAAAATGACTGGTTTACATCCCTAGAAGTAATTGAACCAGTAAAATTTAGCATTCCATAAAAGTTATTAGTGGCTGGAAAACTTTGCGGATTCAATGACCTCCACGATCCTTTGCACATTCGGGCAAACGTCACCTGTTCATTGGCTGCTGACCTGTGAGGCGCCTCTACTGGGTGCCATGTGATTTGATACATATTTTATTGAGGGTTTTTAATTGGCCCAGAGTCACCCAGATTAACAGAGAACAGAAGCAGCCAAAAAGGTATAATTATTTTAATTGTTGAATGTCATGAATTGAACTCGCGAAATTTTCCGGTCTCTAAAAATTATTAGGGGCACGCATATTTCGCTGAAATATTCCGAGACTAGTTGAAAGTTAAATCACTGTAGCATCTTCTGAGTTTAGTGATTGGGTGATTTTCTTTCAGGTACAGGTAAACTGTTAAAACACCAATCACAGTAAATCAGTGCTGTTAAAACGCGTTCTGAATGGCCCGGTCAAATAAAGAAACGATTTCTCTTCCATACGGCTACCAATCACAAGGAAAAAACCGCTGGTGCAGTCTAATATGCGTTAAAAAAAATTTTTCGCGAAAAAATGCCTGCCAATAACGAGTATGCAATAAAATAGATGGCTCTGGACAAGAGCAAAGTAAGCTACCGATGCTCATGACTGTAATTAAATTACTAGCAAGCTTGCTTCCCCTGTCCTGTACATACTTGAGAAATGATAGTTAGTGACATACATTATTATTTTTTTTTTTTAGCAAAAAGCTTTAAAGACCAGCTGTGTTGTTAAAAAACTGTTTTCGTGATTGGTCGAGTTTCTTCCAAGCGCATGTACCTATACTTACTCTCGGCATACGAATTTTGGTGTAAAAAGTAAATAGGCCTACGCACTGAAACATTCCTATTCATCCTTCTGGTTTGTCTCATCCGTCTCATTCTCCTAGCCAACCTCGCGATTACCAACCCACTGCGCCAAGTCGGGCTTCCACCTCCAGCCACCTCGTTGCTGAGTGCACCGTGTGATGGTGAGATCATAATTTGTACACACTGTCCTCTTTGTGTTCTAAATTTGTTGTGTTCCAAGTGTCAACTGTTACATCCTGTATTAAATTTTCAACCCGTTTGCTGGAATTTTTGCTTTAATTTCCCCGTTTTTATTATTTCCAGGTAATGAATATATGCTAGTGTATACCTGTTGGACTTAAAATAATGTATTTGCATTCATTGTGAAATAATCTTAGGTTTGACGCTCTGTAAAGTGTAAGTTGTTTGTATCCGATGGTTACTTAGAAGTTAACATTCTATATATTTTCTCGAATAAAAATATTTATAAAACCAAAACCGTAACACTCTTCCACAAAATGGCATTGATTCTCTTGCAGATGGCTCTCAATTACAAGAGAAATCTGATGCAATCGTTCCTGTTTGTTAAAAGAGCAGTCAATTATCTTTTTATACACTGTTAGAAAATACAGTAAATTTACGGACTATCCAAAAAAGAGTTCTTCGTAATTTCAAATAACTGAATCTTCGTAAAAACTACGCCGTATTTTGATTCTAGAATTGCAAGTTTCGTTCTAAACAATGGTGAACACACACGTGTTCAGAAGAAGAGTATTCTTGCTGTTAACATTACAAGTTTTTGAAAGTTTTGCCTCTATAAAAACATTATTCTTTTGGACTCCTGTTTAAATCAAGTGGACTAAAGTGTCCGTATATTCATGAAGATAGCAGTAAATTTACGAATATCCCTGGATAATTGGTAAATAGTGTTCTAAGTAAGTAGCCAATTAACAAGTGACTTTGCCCGAGCATGCAGTGGATCTTGAAGTCCATCCTCCAGGATAGAGAATTGAACTAGCGAATTTTTGCAGTCCCTACTCATATGTAATACATGTCCCCAAATTGCGTCGTTTTCTAGCGTTTCAAACCACTTCACACGTTCAAAACACGCACATAATGTTTGTAATGCTTGTTTATTTTAATTTTTTGCTTTACTACTTTTTTATTTCACCAGAATTACCTTCATTACTTATTAAATATTGCCTTCTCAGCCTCATTCGTCTTGTAATAGCATCTAATTACCAACATGTTATTTACAGTCGTTACTAAAAATCAACAGAGACGAAGCAGCATCCACATGAGTTGCTATCTGCAACCAACCGTATTCACCATTTGCATGCCTCAGATTGAAAATGTTTGAACTTCGTACTGGTCACGAAGGCGAAGATCATGTTACGTTGTCACAATTTTCAGGGACATGATCCCTAGATCATTCTTGGGCTAATATCATTGGATCGCTGATCGAAGAGCAGAGAGTTGCAGTTGGCCTTTAAAGAACTGAAGATGTATTATTTTTACAGTGTTTAAAATATTACGCAATTTTATAGGTTTATTTCAGCAGTATTTAGTTCCTCAAGGGCTGAGACATTTAAGACCATGCCCAGAAGCATTTGTCTCACTTCTTCCGGCGCCTGCGCTTAAAAGCGGAAACCAGTAAAGCGTGAGTTTTGGCCATCGATAGAAAAAAAAGGTTGTGGGCAGGTTGCAATATTTACGTCTGGTGGCGGCCGTGTTTTTAAAATGGTTTACAAGTTTCGGGAGCGAGGGTAAACCAAACACCCTCGCCGGGAGCCCGAGACCAAGAGTAGAACTCCTTGGGGTCATCAACAGTCTCTTGAGAAAGAAAGCCCCTCGAGACATCCCCCTTCCCCACCCCCTAAAACCAAACCCCTCTTCAACTCATGCAGACTTACCAGATCAGTGTCCTTAAAAGGGTAGTTTTCTAAATTATTTGTTTTCATACTGTTAGGGTTTTTGTCCTCGCAGTGCGAACACCGCTCATAGAAGATAAACACCACAACTGTTATTAATCCTTAATCATACTGTAGCTGAAAGGATTGCTTGGATTTTGCCCCCCCCCCCCCCCCCAAACACACACACACAGCTATTTCCTTCACGGAAGAGTCAGACGGCGCCCGCCTACCTAGCAAGTGTACAACATTGCAGTGTGTTTGAAATACACATTTTTACAGAAAGCTATGGAAAATTTTCGAAATTGGTTTCCGTACGAAAAGAACACACACTTCAGGTATAGGCTTAATTTTTATTAGAAATTAATTATTCATATAAAAAACATATTTTAGAATCCCTCAACATGGCCAAAAACGGGGTTTTCAGGCTGCAGTATCTTACAAACTATTCACGGGATCTATGTGGCACTAATATAGAGACATGCAATGGACCTTGATACAAAATATACACCAATAAAATTATAGGGTCACCGCATTGAATTCCGAGAGGCACTTGTATTACTGCGGCATGTTTTGCACTTGTTGGCAGTCCATCACGTGGCGCGCTCTCAGCCGTAGAACAGCAATCGGCTCGTTTCCGCGGGGGGAGGTGAAAGATGAGTCAGGTTGGCGCGCCTGATGCCCCCTCCACTCTCGACACAGGGCGTGCAGTAAGCAAGCGCAGTTGCGGGGTGGAGTCGCTGGACGTGGCCGGATTGTTTTTATTTTACATCATTATGTTCAGCTGTTTCCTTTGAATATATATGTTATATTTGTTTTAAAATGAAAGCTGTCGACGACGAACGAAGAAAGGGAAAGAAATCAAGGTTGAGATTACACGCCACTCGGAAGAAACGAATCTGGAAAAAAGGAAAAGTTAGATATTTCGACGGCACAAGGTATAATTTTACATTATTACTATTGTGTTTACTAATTTATTTTTAATTTTTATATTATAACTTCATTTTTGTGTTCACAGACGGTCTCTGATAGCGTAGTCGGTTATGGCGCGGGAGCAATAGGCTCTGAGTTCGAATAGAGGCGTGCAAGTAGCAGTAAGTTAAGGTTTAGTAAATAATATAATCCTCTCGCTAGTTTAACCGGCGTAATGTAGGAAGTTAAATAAAACAAAATTCGAGTGATGTTAAATGCGTCACGTTTGATGGATGTATATGTTTCGTTAACTGTGTAAGAGAAGATGCCAGTAGTAAAAATTTTCCTTTTTAAACCTGTACTGTATATGTATTAGGTCAATACAACTCACAATGTAGATACAAGAGCGTGAAAGCTAAAAACGAGATAAAATGGTACGAAACCAAATGATCGCGTAGTTGCGACGGTAAATCTTCACCACGATACAAACAAACAACTGAAACCAATTTACAGTGCAATTTTTCGTAGCTATTACATGCTATTTACCAGTTAGAAGGTCGATGATAAAAGTTTTTATGCATCAGTAAATAAATGGAACGCATTCTTTAACTCGTACGTGTAAATTCATTATCGTTAGTAAGTTATAACCAGGAAACCTTTGCTCATAAATGGTAACGGCATGAATTGGATATTGAACATTATAGGTATTTAAAATATTTATTACATAAACATAAACAAGGCGTGAATTTTAAACTCCATTTCCTTCAATTTAAAAATAATTTTGATATTTTAAATATATATTATGTACTATTTTAATGCTTCAAGGTAAAAACTGACATGTTTTGCGAACGGACTAACTTTGGCTAAATTTTCTCATGTTCTCAGTACTGCGTGGACAGAATTTAATTTCTGCCACATAGCTTTTATGCTTGGATAATAAAATATCTTAGAATTATTTCTTAGATTAGAGACGTCCACTGTTGGTAATCGATGTAGCTATTTATTTTTTTTTCCGTCAGAGCAGAATGTCTGCAGAATTTCGTAAAGAAGGATAGAGATAGAGTTTATTACATAACTTTATGTTGTATTAAGCTGGAGTCACAATACCACGACGAGGCCGACACGACAGGCCCGACAAACCTTCGTTCAGCGTTCCAGCACGACAGATTTAAAAGCGTAGGGTCACAATACCACGACAAAAATAACCCGACGATTTTCAATTTGGCCTTCGGCAAATGGTAATATGTGGATTACAAATAATTTAAAAAGTACAATTTTTTTTTTAAATAACCAAGCCAAAAACTCGAAGCAACTGCATTCAGAACTGATAAATATTTAGTTAACTTACCGTCAACTTCTTCTCCCGAAAAACTATATGTTATCTCAGCCCAGCAAGGTTTTTTTTTTTTTTGGCTGGTTTCTGTAGTCCTTCACACCAATATCATACAAAATAGCATAAGCTTGGACTTTACTAATTAGAAGTTCTTCGTTGAACTCGTCCATTCTTAAATCCAATCTTCACGATTCTAAAATAACGTCTTTAACCGCAAACAGACGAAGGGAAGCTACCAATTTTTAAATTCATCAACACGTAAAACGAAATTTCACTTTCCAGCAAAAATATTCACCAAGTAGGTAAATATTTTTGAAATTTAGTTCTGTACTGGTTCTTTTCCGTTGGCGTTTTCTTATCTGTCGGGCAGTACGACACGACGGAATTAGAAATATAATCTATTCCTTGCTGGCCCTCGGGGTGCGTATTTTGCCGGGGTGACGTCACGGCGAGCTTGTATTTAATTGGCTATTGAACTTTTCGGGCCTGTCGTGTCGGGGCCGTCGGGGCACTGTGATTCCAGCTTTCCATGTTAGCTGAGTTACTAAGCCAGCTGAGCTGATAAATCAAATAAACCTTTATGACATGACATCATACGTCTAGGGAGTTTTGTTTTTGTCGGCGGAAAAAATCTGTTTCAAAATATCGGGTCTAGTTTCAAGTAGGAATGAAGTTCATTATATGATTTTTTGATGTTAGTCTTGGTAATCAAAATGGCTTTCAGTACTGCGACACTTAACTGTGTTTTGTCAATTGTTCATATTTTGTTCATTAGGTATGTTGAATTATCATTTTGTTTGCGAAAGCGGGGAATTTTTGCCCTCGCTGGGGACAGCAGGACAGACAGCCTGAAAGCGTGACTGTCCCGCCCTAAGTAGGACGTATGGTCACGTTACCTATACTACATATTATAATAAATCTGTCCGAAAGTACAGGAAAACTTACAATTTGAATATTCATTTAAATTTTTGTGGTAAACTTACCTAAACTTTTATTTGGCGCAGAACAAAATTAATAAAGCCAGAAGATCTCAAGAAAATTAAGAACTGTGATGGAGCAAAAACAGCAGTTTTGGAAAATCCGTGTATCCCTTGCACTGACGATCTGCAGGGTGACTCCTGTGGCAACAGTTATGCGAAGACGCGTGATGGGTAAGTAAACAGATTTGTATTTCTTGGAGATGAGAGATCTTGACGCTGAATTTGTTACGATGTGTGAGGGTAAAAATTAGCAGGGGGGTTTTCACGAGTCAAAGTAAGGGGCAGAACAGATGAAGATTTTAAAAAGTCTATGAATTTATTAAAACAATTTGAAGGAAAACAAATGAAACATTTACTTAGAAAACAAAACTGATGATTTTTTTAAATATGATATAACATATTTCAACACAATTAAGTAGATATATAATATTTTAGGTCCACACACGAACGCTTACTTGAGTTTTAAATACTTATGTCGTATACGAACTGGAATTGTAAGATTGGTAGTGCTTAAACTACAGCTATAATTTGGAATGTACTCAGATGCTGCGGTTTCTTCTCACCTTTTTAATTAATTATTATAATGCCGTCATTTAATTTAAAATGATTATAAAATATTTTGTATGATAAGGAATGATATGTCTGCCTATCACGCAGGTCACGCAGACAACATTAACCTTTCATTATACGCACCTTACACTTTAATTAAACTTCATCTTTCCAAGCTTACTTAATTTGAATTTAATTTATTTTACATTAATTCTCTAAATAGCCCATTGCGTCGTGAAGTCCATTAAAGGAGATCTTTCTGTGCTTCGTACTCAAATAACAATGTAGATTTGACACTGCTGTACAACTGCTGTAATATGTTATCAAACATTTTGTTTCAGATCACCCATCCAACTAACCACACTGACAACATTTTCTTTGGAAAACACTCAACCAGGTTGCTCTCATTGGCCTGATGTGTCATTTGAAGTGACAACCCCTACAAAGAGCAGTAACGTGCACAGTGACCTGTCCACTACAAGTCAAGTAAATCACGCTGCCATACCTGACCATTATTGGGATGAATCAGATGTTAGTGTTCTACCGTTATCACCAGCAAGTGAAGTCAATAGCAATGGCCTGTCAGAGTATCCCGCCTCTACAGAAATAAGTGGAAAAAATGCAACTGTATTAGTTCCTGAAACATCTACCACACTAGTACGAGCAATCATTCAGGGGCGTCGTATTTTTTATAAAAATCGCCTGTTTTCAGAAGTAGCAAGAATAAGTAGACACAGTAAAAATTTTGACTGTAGCTTTGATAATATGGTGTTAAGCAACATACAGAACAAACAAAGATCTGCAGAAAAAAGGAGAAAGCGGCTCCAAGAAAAACCGAAAAAAATTAAACGTAGGCGATTAGTAATGACTGGGCCAGATTGTCACTATGGCAATGTGAATGCAGAACCTGAAATGACTAAAGAAGAATTCCAAAGACAAAAGCAAAACTTTTTGGTAAAACTTAGCCTTGATGAATGTGAAAGAAATTCTCTTCAGGCTAACACGACAGCTCAAATTAACTCTCAGCTTTGGTTGGCAGAACGTTATAAACGATTAACAGCATCTTCTTTCGGCCGTATTTGTAAATTTAAATCATCAACACCAAGATCAAAAACTCTTATATCTTTAATTTAAAGCAGATTTCAAGGATCGTTCGCTACAAAATACGGATTGGCCAAAGAACCTATAGCCCTAGAACAGCTAGAAAAAACTCTCGGCAAAACGATTACAGCATCAGGATTGTTTGTTGACCAAGAGATGCCTTGGTTAGCAGCTACCCCGGATGGTCTAATTGGCGAAGATTCAGTTGTCGAGGTGAAGTGCCCTTTTTCAGAATCACGCCTTACTCCAGAAGAGGGTATACAACAAAATAAAATAAAATTCTGTCGTCTTGAAAATGGGGAACTACGCCTGAAAGAAGACGACAGGTATATGTATCAAGTACAGGGAAAAATGCATATTGCTCAAAGACAGACGTGTTATTTCGTAGTGTGGACTCCCTTGGGCATGCTTGTCCAAAAAATTGAGCGAAGTAAATCATTTTGGGAAGGAAAAATGGTAAAAAAGTTAAACGACTTTTACATAGAATTTATGCTCCCTGAACTTGTGGATCCGCAATAGCCGAAAGGATTACCTGTGCATGACATAAAAAAAATAATGTACACAGTTTTGAAACAAAAGTTTCTTGACAAATTGTATTTTGTTGAAGTATGGAATTTTATTTTCAAGACATAGTCACATATGATTTATTTCTAACTAAACATTTGCATATATTACATTTCTGTACTTATTGTTTAATTCCGTTACATTTGTTACAACTGAGTAATGAACTTGGTGTGTTCGCTCTTTCCCCTGTGTGCATATTTGTTGTGGACATGTTTTATACATATTGTTATTTCATGTATTTGTTATAAATAATTTAATTTTTTATAAATACTAATGTCTTAACTTATACAAAAGCATTTTATATTTTGTTTGAACTAAGGTTACTTTTAAGTAAACTTCTCATAAATTACAGCATAAAAATACAAATATGTTCTAGGCAGTCTCAAATAGGTATGTTTCTTAGAAAATTAACATTGTATAGCTGATGAATTTTTTAAAAAAAATCTACACAACATTTTATTTCCATTCGAACTTTCAATGTAAATATATAAAATTTAAAAAAAAAATGGCAAATTTATTAATGCCGCCGTAATGATTGAAAACGATTCACTATTAGCTGCGAGTTTGTGATAGCCCATTTCACGCGGGTAAGCGGACTTCGTTTGATGCAGTGCGAGTCTCAGGAATATGCTACATTTTCGCTCGCAATACAAAGATAATACGTGATCAAAATTGTTTATCCATAAATTTTAAATTAAAACGATTCTTTAATAAAATACTCGATGATACACGTCGGAAAATAAGATATTGTCAGTAACTTAATTTACACCAGTCCTGAACTGAAACTGATGTTTAATAATTTGAGTGCGATCATTGTGTGTGTGTGTGTGTGTGTGTGTGTGTGTGTGTAGGTGTGTGTGGGTGTGTCATGATATTTTGTCCACTTAAATTTTTTTTTTTGTTATAACTAGTTCTCGTAGTTAATTTTATATTGATTCGACTGTCTTTTACACTTGAAAGGCAATCATAAATAATTTTTGTTAGAGCGTAGGCCTATTGTCAATCTTAGCAAACTTGTTCAACTAGGTAATAGTAAAATGCCGAGACACCTATATTACAATTCATAAAAAATATATATAGATTAAACTAATATTTACTTAAATTTAAAAACTAGTTGATACAACTAGGAAAATTTAAGCTAATATCTAGATTGAATTATAAAAACTAGAGCCGCGCAAGTGCTGTTGCTGTAGTTAGATACTTTGGGCCCTTTTTTTGTCAAACGATTTTTTTTATATTTTATTAATCCATATTTAATTTAAAACTTTTGTGTTAAAAGTTATAGTTTTACCTTTATCTATGTTGTTTATATTGTCGCCTAAATTTTTATTATGATAACTTGTAATAAAATTACAATATTGAAGGGCTTTCGTTGAATTTAGTACACATAGTACCTTTTGTTTGTATTAACAAAGCAACGGTATTTGTCTTATATAGGATAAATGACACATGAATACACTTATAAATGTTTTCAATTACTCACAAGATTACACTGTGTTAAAAATAAATGAAATGTATTAAATGATTACAATATCATTTTTCAAAACATTCATGGATATGTAAAATAACTGTACTTACAACTATTAGGTTCTGAATAATGTTAATTTGTATTTTTTTCTATTGTATATTACGCAAATCGACGCAATGAATAATATTTTACTATGAAAGAGTTCATTATTATAACTAACTACTAGATATTTTGTACGAAATATATCGCTCGACGTGAACATAACCTACTATTGATGATAATAAACAAAAATAAAATGATTATTCTAATATGAGTAACTCATCTACGAAGGAAACCACAATTTATTTAACTTGCTTCCACTTACACAGAATTTGTCCTTCCTATTGCATGTTTTCACCAATTTACTACACATATCATTATTCTTTGGAAAGGAGAAATGTATATTTTATTAAATAATATTTATTATGTTTGGAGAAACTGTGACATCCGTACGCTTCATAATCTAGCATCTTGACTACATGCATTGAATATATATTCAATGCTACATGTAGCTCATACGATTATACATCAACAATCAGAAAGGTCCTCGCGAGACGTAAATGAAATGGATAGCCTTGGAATAAGAGCTCCGTCTGCAACCAAGGAGCGGTGGCGTGGAAGCTGGAAGGGGGAGAGGGTGGAGAGAGGAGCATGCACGCGGTATCATCTGTCTTTCTTTCCGCCGTGAGAGCAGAAGTACTGGTGGTTTGGAAACACCCTACTACGGTGGTGACTCTCCTTTGGAGGGGGGAAATGGATAGCACTCCCGCTGTGCGAACACTGCTGCAGCCGCCTAGTTCCAGTACCGACCACTGTCGCCCGGCAAGGTCGCTCAGCCAGCGAGTGAAATTTCGGGATGTGCTCCCAGGTAGGCGGGCGCCTTAAAGCATGGTGCATAAGCAAAATTCAATGTCCAGAATTTTTTTCGTACCCCCAAACTTTGAAGAACAACGCACAAAAAAATTGCAAATAATATTCCAAATCCTTAAACATACATTGTTCTTCCTATACCGGCTGCAAAAAAGTTCATGTAAGTCCAATATTCTCATTTGGAGTTTTTTCACAATCTAGCTCATGAACTATTCCGAATGAGGAAGAGCTTCGCCCCTTTTTTCCATTTTCCATTTCTCTGGGACGAGTTCGAATTATGAGCGAAAATTTTTTTTTTGAATAATGATTATGACATTATATTGAATATGATTTAGAAATTATTTAATCAATTCAATCATCGATTATTTTTAATTATTCTACGAACGTTAAATGACAGTTTGTAGAGCCGATATTATTTTCGCGGATTTATAAGGTAGGAAAATAATCTTGAAGCACATATTCAACTGCTTCACGTTGATGTGTGGACTAACGTGCATTTTACATGCCTTTGACATCCTGAGCCAGTTATAAATCAGGATAAGAGCTGGTAACTCAAACACGCATAACCCACAGAAGGTTGTAACCTTGTTAGATATTTCAAGATGTTCGTGTAAGGTAGCGAGTGAATAAGCACTGTCTTGGCGTACAACCGTAATCTAACTCGCGGGTCGTATTCCAGTACGTGTCCAAACCAAATCCCATTAAAGTGGTGCTCTGCGCGAGGCTAGAAACTAGTTTCAACGCATTCTAGTGGAAGTTCGGCAATAATCGATACATTTGTTACGGCAAAAATCCCGGAGTAGCAGCACCGTCGCACGAATTATATGGTGTTAGTCTAATTTCCTCAAGTACTTTTTAAGTGGCTATTATTCCTTGTTTGGACCATTAAGGTGTACAAAAATGTATTCCAGGATAGTTTTGCTACCATAAGGTTCGATTTGGCACACCAATACGTTTGGTAAGTCCCCCGATATTCACTAAATTCAGTATATACGAGTTAATGATGCCAGACGCGGCTCCGCCATTTGGACGAAGCTCTACGAATGCGTGGAAGTTGGGCAAAATATAGATCACAGATATGACACCAAAATACTCCCCTAAAAGTAGAGGACTGACCGAGACCTATCTAAGGGTCTGGGAGCGGTAATGCGAACTAGGAATATGGTTATGGGACGGGCGTAGCATATTCAACACATCTCTCACTTCTTTTAACAACATCATATCTAAAAAAATCATAAATGCTATATAAGAAATTAACCAACAGAAAAAAAAATTGGTTGTCTGTAAAGTCGGTTTAAGGACGATAGTTTAACGTGACAACGTCATAACAAAACATTGATGGAATGACTGCATACTTTTACGAACAAAATTGAATCATTTTCATTGAATTATCACTATTTTGTATGGATACAAAGAAGGAGTGAAATGCAATCTACAATTTAATTGTTAAATTTACTTTTATTTTCACTCCTTAATTCAAATATGTTTATTACTTTAACGAAGATATTGTTTTAACTATAACTTTTATACATGTTTGCTATTTAACATCTTCCAATCTGTGTTATTCTTTTAAGGATAGGACGATAGTAGGAAAAGTAGGAAACGAATGGGAGTGTTTCAAGGATGATGTGAAGTTAAATGGCTTACCCAACACCAAGATGCAGTCAAAATAATATAGTTGCGCCACGGACTCTGCAACAATGCTAGGAGGAACGAGTTAGCAAAGAGCAATGAAAATGTTACATTGAAATGCATGAAAACAGATTTACGCCACGGACTCGGTCGCAATGCTAGGAGGTTCAGGTTAGCAAAGAGCAATATAAAATGAGTGTAACGGGACACAGCGAAACGGGACAATGTGCGTAACAGGACACTTTTTCGTGCGTGCAGCCGGCGTTCATCGATTTATTAGACGTTGTCACGTCAATAAAAGTATTTAAGATGGAACACGGAGCATCTGGATTAAGTTTGATTGAATGCATTTCTACAACCACCGCTAATTTTGTGGCTATAGAAAAAAAAACATTTCATTGAAATAATTGTAGGTAGTAACAGACTAACGACCCTCAAAAATATTAAAAAAATAAGGGTGTTACTTCCAATTATTTTAATGAAATAATTTTGATACAGCCATAAAAATTCAGTGTATTTGTGGAACTCCATTCAATTAAACATTAATACAGACGTTCAGTGATCCAACTTAAATAATTTCTCTATTCTTAAAAATACAAATTTAGTTCGGCTCCAACTTCTAAGGTATACACTAGCCTAGGAAAGCACTTTAGACCATAAGCCGTATAGAGGTTTCCAACTTATTTGGTCATAACGAACCTGCAGCCGAAATTTGTCGATCGAACTCAGACCATCCTGTATATGTTAGTCACTTGTGCGACTTGCCGTTGGTTTCTATCGGCAAAATAAGTTCGTTCCGCTTTTAGATGCTAGTTTAAGGAACTCTGGGGTTCGCTTGTAGCATACTAAGGCACGTTAAAAAAAACAATAATTGCAATCATAAGCGGAAAAAAAAAACCTTTATGAATATTTTGGTGCTGAAATATATTGTGATAAAATGCAAATTTTTCCTGATGAATAATTTAAAGAGGCCATTTAGACACACACACATTTATATATGAATAGATTTTGATACAATGGTTACACTTAGTTACGACTTGTCTCAAATAAACTGAAAGGTTTGCTAGTGATTGGGTAACCACTTCTCCTCCTCGTGTTTTGCTGGAGACGGCGGCAAATGTGTACCTAGAAGAGGGGTTACGACCTTGTTTTGCCCGGGTGAGAGATAGGCGGCCGCGTAGCATGCTGTCGATGACGTCGGTAGGTGCGAAGCGACGGAACGAAGGTGTAATGTCGGAGAGGGATGATGGCAAGGAGGGAGGTGGGAGGTGTCTGAAGTTTGAGGGAAGTGGCGGACCCCCCCCTCCCCCAGGCACGTAAACATAGGGTGCCCCCGCGGGCCACGGGAGTAAAACCAGAAACAAGTTCTCTCCGAGCGGCGTTCAGGTAAACAGTCACCGAGGTGTAAACACGACCCCCCCCCCCCCTTCCGTATGGTGGTGGGCTAACACCTAGAGGGGTGGTAAAGATGTCGGGGCAATCCTCCGAGTTGATCCATGAGCTGCAATCAACCCTCCCAAAGCCGCCCGCTTCACCACCACACTAACAATATTTATTTTTGTAAATGTAACTGAAATAATCATGTAAAATTACAGATATTTGTACATTTGAACATTTGTACATTTACACGAAAACAGCTGTATCGCTACAAAAATATGTTCGCGGAAACACTGGGTTAAGATTGTTACCCGGGCATTCATGCTTTATGTTTACACAGTACCTACATTAGTCACAATTATTTATAAACGTTCCTTGGATATATTTCCAGTAATAACAGCGGACATTTAGACGCATTACAAAGTAAAACAAAGTCCATTTGAGGGATTTTTGATTAACTCTTCCATTGTTTAAAAAATTTGCAGTTTTATAAAACACCAAAATTAATTTTAAATATGCGCCGATGTTAGAAAGCTTTTCAAAAAATATTCACTATTGTATCAAAAACGATTTTCATAAATGCAGAAATAACAATAGCAAAGTGTTTTTAAATAGACTATTTATAATATTTGTATTGTAATATTACACACCATTTCGTGGAATCTGGGTTTCAAAGGAATCTATTGTATAAGCACAGAAACATTTTTTATGTTTACTTTTGAAAAAAATCGCAGTTAATAAATTAATATCGTTAGTTACAGCTTATCCAGACATTTTCGCAAATTTTTCGGGCATTGATTTTTCTTACTTTTAACAAGAGCTCAATAAGAATCAGTTTTAAGTGTTAATTGGCTGATTAACTTTTTAAGACTCAGACAATAAAACTCTCTTCATCCCCCTAATTGCTTGTTTACCTTGTTTACCATAGAAGAAAAAATCGGGAAGTCAAAAGCGTGCTTGGTTTATACGCAGATCTAGTTACCTAGAACTAATAATAATTAGAGAGCTTCTGCTATTGGTTTACTTTTAATATGTGGCCATTAAGAGGCTCTCAACCAGAGAATAATCAAATCACAAGATATCCAGTTGAGACGCCCCACAAGTCGGCATCCAATGAACAGTTGACATTTGCCAGAGCATGCAGAATATCGTGGAGCTTATCGTGGAGGTCATTGAATAAGCAATTTTTTCCAGTCCTTAAAAATAATCCTTCGTTTATTTGAGACGTGTTCTTTGTGGAAAAGTTCGTTTATTTTCTTTAAACTCTAAAAATATTTAAAAAAATTCTGTACCTTTCCAAAACATTCCCTTGGAAACCAGTTGCCAAGAAATAGTTTTATAAGGCCTAGTACTTAAAGGACAGAAAAAATTCGCGTATTCAATGACCTACAGGATAGACTCAAAGAACCTCTATGCACTCGAACAAATTACATCTACTAATTAGCTACTGACTCGTGACACGTATTAACTAGAATACTTTTGTTTTGATACTTCTTTCGTTGAGGATTATGCATTCCTTCAGACAACCTCTTGTCCAATCACTGAAGCAGAAAAAAGTTAAACACATTTTGATTCTAGCCTATCGCGAAATGAAACCTCTAAATTTTCCGGTCCCTACAAGTACTACAAGGAAGGTTTGGCTCTGTTTTTTTTTTTTTTTGCATATTTTAAAAACGGTTTTTGAGATAATCTGAGTTTTATATTTTAACTATTGTTTCAATCAAGCATAACGTTGTTAAACATTGGGAATATTCAATATTTGTAGGTTATTTTTTTTATTTTGCTTATTAATGTGCGCAGATTTTACTGGAAAGCTATTCAGGGAACGGTTTACACATAACGTTAACTATTGGATGTACTGAGACACAACAAAGCATAAATGCCCGAGTACGAATCCGAACCCAGTTTTATTGCGTGAACGATTTTGTAGTGATTGTAGTGTACGCGTCATGATGTAATTAGTCTGACGGGGACAATTCAATGCTTTATTGGTAGAGACCGGAATTATTCGCGGGTTCAATGACCTCCAGGATAGGCTCCAACTTCTTCTACACACTCGGGCAAATGCCAACTGTTCATTGGCTGCTGACTTGTGAGTCGTCTCGACTGGGTGGCCTGTGATTCGACACTTCTATGAGTGAGTATCTCTAATTGGCTCTCATTTCTCCAGATTAACAGTGAACCAATGACAGAAGCAGCACTAAGGTATAATTATTTGAATTTTATCATAACACGAAATGAACCCTCGGATTTTTCAGGTGTCTCTTTATTGGTGTGTTTTTTCACGATAGTTCGATGAAATACACAGGAAAACGATTTAGATACCACCAAAGTTCCCTTTTTTATGTATAGAGATACGAAAATTTCGCGGATTATCTTGAACCTAAAGTACATAGCTTGGAATGCTTTGATGATTTGACTGAAAGTCTTTCGACACTTCCCTCTACGACTGTGGACCAATCAGACTACCTCTCAGCTAGCATCAGAGAGCCCGAATAAAATTAATGTACCTAAATAAGAAACGGCTTCGCAGTGAGAAATCAGCTTATAGAAAACCAATTGTGGGCATAGTACCTATACATAGGACTGTGAGTTTTAGCCTGACGCCAAATTAATCTGGGTCGATAAAAATTTGCTTTATGATGGATGGTACAAAAAAGCGGAAAATAATGTCGATTGCATGTTTTAATTAACTGCTACGACATTTCACCGTCTATGCTAGTCGCTCATGATTAGAGATAGGTACAGACCGGATAATGCGCGTAATCATTTAGCGTTAGGCTAAAATTCAAATACACATAACTTTGAGCTGTTTTTGCTATTGGCAAAACTGTAGATCTGAATGACTCTGAGCCAATGAGAAATCCTCAGCCAAAAGAATCGAATGACAGGTAAACTAGCTGAGACAACTCTCAAGTCAGCACCCAGTGAACTGGCGTTATTTGCCCGACAATACTTAGAACTGTGTAGTATATCCTGGAGCTCATCGAAAGCAAGATTTTTTAGTCCCTAGTGATATGAAAAATTTGCATTTTCACTGCTGATAGGCTAGAACACAAAGACGTGTACCCTCGGTAATGTTTCGACGATTAGTGCACAGTTCATTTACATGATTTTGAGCCAATAATAAACTCTCAACTGAGAAACATCATTTCTTGCGAACTTAGCAATGAAATCCTTTCAGTCAGCAGCCAATGAACATGTGTTCCAACCCCCCCCCCCCCCCTTCCGAGAATTTAGAGAGCTGTGGAATCTATCATGGAGGACAATGAACCCGCTTATAATTCTGGACTACTTTTAAGTATTCTATGTGATTTGTGGTTGGATGGGTTTATTTCAGTTACATGTCTATACTGTCAGCAGACCAATCATAGACATCCAGTGTGAAAGCAAACGCACCCTGAATGTCCGGGCCAAATAAAGGCAATGGCTTAGTGATATATTAAAATTCAAATACTTACGTATATGCGTTGAATTTGTTATTGAGGCGCAGTTTTTCTGTAGCACTATGAGTATTGTATAAATGTATGTCCGGCTACTACGTTGTGGGTGTGGTGTGTATGTCGGGGACTGCCATATTGAATTGTAATGTCATGGCGGCCATCTTGGATGATATTTAATTTAAACTTGAACATTGACCATGACCCCAATGACCATTTCGGATTCCGTTATCTTGGATTCCGCCATCTTGGATACCACCTTCTTGGATTCTAGAACGTTGACTTTTCGTAACGTCCACTATCTTGGACGAGTAAGAGGTCATCGTTGTACTTTTCATTACGCTCGCTATATTGGATTCTAGAATGGTGCAAATTTTCTTAACGGCCGCCATATTTAATTCTATCGTCACGACCGCCAACTAGGATCAGATATCACAACCACTTTTTTTTCGATTCTGATGTCATGTCCGCCATATTTTTGTCATCTGCTGGAGGCCGTCATCTTCGATGACGTCTCAACCAACTTCTTGTTTTTTTGATCTGCTAGAGGGTGCCATCGTGGATACCGCTATATTTGTTTCTGCTGCTTGCTCCTAGAGAGTACCAACATCGCACAGTCTCCTGCACAAACGATCAATGTTCCATTACCTACCAGTATTTTTATGGTGCTTATTGACATATTAATTTTCTTTTTTTATACGAAATACATTGGAAGTGCAGCGATTTGAACCATGACAGCTTAGATCTATGTCGGAAAACATACTCCTTTGACTGCATGGCCATTGAGACATTTACCAGACTGAGAATTAAATAAGGCAAAGACTTGTAAATTTTTTGAATTCGAAGGAATAATAGCATCACCAGATCAAATCTGGACAGCCATATTTTATTTTTCAGAACTTGCTACAAGTATGTGTCACGTAGTACACACGTCGTCTACTAGAGAGCATTGCCGCCATCTTGTTTTAGTACTCAATACAAAGAGAACTATTTTCACATAGTACACATGCTGTTTACCAGAGTGCACTGCCAACATATTGGTTTAATTATTGCCCGCTACAGTGCATTAGTATCTATTTCCCGGACGCCTGCCATCTTGTCGGCAGTATTGGCTGCCATATTGAAATTCTTTAATTATTTAGTTAGCAATTTGAGAAAAATTCTAAAAATCATCAAAAATTTCATTCATTGAAATAATGACTTACTCGATCTATTCCCTTCCTCAGTTCGATACTTGCTTAATGCAAAAAATATATATAATTATTTTTTATTTATTTAAATAAAAAATTTAGTGACAGGTTCAAGAAAAAAAAATTACTAATACAAAATTTATTATATAATTTTTGCTGTTCTACAAAAAATAGTGGTGTTTCTCGATTTCTGTAGTCCTATTAGATCGCATGTGTTTTCAGTGCAGTTCTACATGACAGTTAACCAATCAGACATGTCCAGTCAGCAAAAAAGGTATGTTTAGTTAAATGACCAGACTCGAAAAGCCACTTGGTTGGACTAACATCGTCAGTTGGTGCTCCAACTGCTACAATGCTCCAATGCTTCATTGCTCCAACAGCTCCAAAGCTCTAAGTACTCAAATGATCCAATTGTTCCATTGATCCAAGAGTTCCTACAGCTTCAGTTGCTCCAAGGATTCAACGGTCCCAAGCTCCAGGTGATACAAGGCTCCAAATTCCCAAAGCTACAAGTGCTACAATGCTCCAATTGCTCCAAACACACCAACCGCTTCAAGTGCTCCAAACCTCTAAGTGCTCTAAGGCTCTAATTGCTCCAAGTGCTCCAGCAGCTCCGAGTGCTCTTAGGGCTCCAAATGCTCCATATATGTAATTGCTCTAAATGCTCCACTTCTCCAAAGCTCAAAATGCTACAAATACTTGAAATGCTCTAAAGCTCCAACTTCTCCAAATGCCACAATGCTCCAATGCAACAATTGCTTCAGTACTCCAAAAGCTTCCAGATCTCCGATGCTTCACTTGCTTAGCATGCATTTCAAACCATCAATGGAAGATGACATATGTATAGATCAGACGTCCCTGAACCACGAGGCCAAATATTGACCTGAAATTTAAAACTCTCTGCAAGCGTCTGCTATTCGTCACATAGCTAATATGGATCCCGGCTCGATGTCTATCATTATCGAAAGAACACCGCTGTAGATACCGCAGCAAGGAGTTTATCCTGACAAAATGCTAAAATTTATGAGAAGACCTTGCCGAAAACCAGTCAGTGTCAGAAATTCTTTGATTGAAAGTATTTATTGAATAAACATCGCAATATTGAACAACTAAGCTGACTAAAGATAACGAGGACGGGTCTACAATACCAAGGAAGTGGAATGAAGGCAAAATATTAGACGACTATAATGATCACTAAGAATGTAAAAATGTTAATGCTAAAACTACTTTCCCAGATTTTGCTAATGATTTAAAATTTAATACTATCGAAGAACGAAGCTTCTTCATGGAAAATGCAAAGATATTTACACCATATTCTAGTCGCCTCAATTAAGTTGTGAACAATAGAGAACGACCTGAAGGTCACAATATCGAAGACTATGATGAATCACTGAGAGCAAAAAAAGGAATGATGGTTTAGAATTCGTGGATTCATTTTGCGATATGTTAAAATTAAAATATACATACATTTAAGCTGCTTTACCTATTGACCAATAGGTGTTACCTAAAATTTATGTTATCGAATTATGTGATACCAAGAAGGAAAATGGAACGGTTCCAACAGCCAATCAACACCTGGGAATGAATTTATTATGGAAACGTTTGTGAATTCTGTCTTTGCACTGGAAAATAACGAGAATTATCCACGTATAGTGCCTGGTAAAAAATTCGTGGGTTCAATGACCACCAGGATAGACTCCACGATCCTCTGCAGGCACACGCTAAAGCCACTTGTTCATTGGCTGCTGAATGGCGAGGCTTTTGATCTGGGTAACTTGTGATTCGATACTTCTTTGATTAAAGGTTTTTAATTGGACCACAGTCCTCCAGTTAAAAAGTGAACCAATAGAAGAAACATAAACAAGTTATAATTGTTTGAATTTTAGCATATCATGAAATGAATCCGCAATTTTTTCCTGTCTGTGCATTTATCAATGTAGGATCAGTCTGAATTCGACTAACGAACTTCGTCTACAGGGTCATCACGACAAAATAAATTGAAAACATATATACGACTAATGATCGAAAGTCGAAAGTGTTTCCCAAGGCTGGTATTTGTCTTTGAAATGGGAGATGAACAAATTTTTTATTTTTTTTTAAATTCTAATTAATGATATTTCTTGCAATAGGGAAATTTCTTTAAGATAATTTTGTGAAAATACGCCATTTCTGGTTACACAGTGTGTCACAAGAAACCTCAATTACAGAAAAAAACTAACTAATATAGGCCCTCACTATCAGACGATTTTGCAAACACGTTAAAAGCGTTGCATAAAATACATGTAAGATTTTCAAGTACAACAAGAAATTGTAAAATCTGGTAAAAATAAATACTATGGCCATTAAGGCATTAGTTTTTAATCAAGCCTCGTACTATCCTAAACTATTTAGATCCTGAAATTCCGTGATTTATGTCATGACTAGATGACCCGGTGAACTTCGTACCACCTAAAATTTATTTATTTGTAACTCTTCATAAGATATTATAAATTTTTATCACCCTTCCAAATCCAATACATTGAGATTGATAATATAAGTCGCATTGTGTATGGCTTGAGTTTTGATTGGTTATTAATTGAAAATTGTTTGTGATTCAAATGAATGCAATGTTTTTATTTTACATGAAAGATAAATGCAGTTAACATTCAATGCAAAGCTTTCTGGTAAACTACATTTTTCGTTTTGTTTTCCGGCGCGAAAATAAACAAAGATGATGGCTTTCCGACACGCGAACACGCAACATACAGTTGTCCATGCGCGAAACACGGAAACTCCAAGTTAATTCCGCATACTTCCGACGACTGGCCTTGAGATTTGTTTATGGTCATCGCGAAAGCCAGACGCACGGGGAATTGAAGTCGTTATAAAATCGAATGGCATATCCGTTGGAATCATCGGGATGCGCGGAATCAAAACATCCTCTCCTTTGTACTTTCCCGTGATAATAGTCGCCTCGATGACGTTGTTCATAAGCTTTTTAACAGTCAGTCTCGTTCCATTGCATAGTCGAGGTTGATTGATGTTACATAACATGAAGATGACTGAGCCTACTTTCAATTGCAAACTGTGAGGTGGTAATCCAGGCAATTCTAGGGAATTAAAAAATTCTGTCGGATAGTTGACTATCTCATCCTGGTTGATAACTGTGTCAACCGATTTGAAGGAAAACAACTGTCCCGGAATGAAATTTTGAATGGACGCATTAAGATCATCGACATCTTTGTTTTTCGCTGCCAATATGGCTCGTTCGCGCAGCAGGGGCGCCCGCAGGATTTTTTCCCAGGGGGGGCAAAGTCAGCTGTTTTATAATTTTATACGCTAAATATAGGGATTGAAAAAATAATACAAACAATTTTCAAGGAAATCTAACTGTCTGTTTATTACTATTCTTCACACAATCACACATTTTTCATTTTAACAGGAACTGAACGCATCTGGAGTCAACGGCAAATGCGCCAACAACTTTTTCAATGAAATTGTCCTTGTCGTCTTTAATTTGGCTTCTGTGGACAGAGAGAAGACACAGTCCACTCAGGCGACTATTTGACATCGTGCTT